>NC_057802.1:246994567-247080690 GCF_018294505.1 Triticum aestivum | reverse complement strand
AGCCCCCACCCGCCCTCGTGTCGCCACGAAGGGAATCCTAAGCTATGAATGCATGCCCCCCAACCGAGGTTCACCTAGCAAAGTGCGAAGTAGCACCCCCCCCACACACTTTCAGTCGGCGGGCCAGAGAGGCATATATCTCACCAAGATGGATCATAAAACGGACCAAGAATAATCCACCTTGGTCGTACAACCTCTCTCTTGTTGTTGGTCAAAGTGATGGCCGTCCATGCGACCCTGGAGATGGGCTAGCTCGCCAATAATCACGCAAGTAGCTAGTCCCCGAAGACAACCACTGCATGCGTGTGGCCCAAACATATGTATGGAGAGGTGTGTTTTTGAGTAACAATGGAACAACTTTGATGTGGCACCATGATTTTGAACTAGAAATCCACACACTGAGTGAGGGTTAGGTTGACGATGCATATGTATATTACACCACACTTCAAGCCAACGACGGGGATTCATGCATGCATGCGTGCATAGTATATGCGCTCAAACTTAACTAGGTTTGAATCTCACCATGACCTATAGTACGATAACATGAACCAAATGAAGAATCCGCCATGGTAACCTATCTTGTTGTTGGTCAAGGTGATCATGGATGTCCACGCGGGCCCATGAATATATAGGCTTGTCGCCGATAACCACACGAGGGAGTGTATCGTTCGAAGGCAACCACTACATGCATACGTATGGAGGTGATGCGTGCATGCATGTTTGAATACACAACATTGATGTGGCGCGTGTGTCAAAAATCGTACACTCCCCACACAGAGCGAGATCGGTTCATGATGTGTCGTTGTACTAGCCACTTCGACTCGATGGGAGGGATTCATGCATACACATAGATGTGTGTGTGCTCAAACTGTATCATGCATGTCATCCCAGAGCAAAAATAATAATCCCCTACTAAGTCAAATTAACCTCTCTTGTTGTCAAGCAAAAAGTAGTGATGGACCAAGCGGGCCCACAGATGGAAAGCATCGATATTGCTGATAACCACTTAAGTGGGTGCGAGAGGACAACCACCACCGTTTTGCATGTGGGGCAAACATATATATGTTGAATACCAAAATGCACAACTTTGATGTGCCACATGCCTCAAAAACCGTAAACCATGCACCCACAAAGAGTGAGGTTCATATCAAGCGTACTACATATGATGGTCCCCTTCCCCCCTCTTCATCGATGGTGAGATTAATTAACCTCTCCCGATGTAGGTCAAAGTGATGCATGCATGCATCGACGATGGCCTCATGGGCCCACAGATGGAAGCGTCACACGTGAGTGTCCTAGCTAGGATATGTCTGTGGTCCAAAAAGGTGTTGTGTGATGTTTGAATAACCAATTTCACAATTTTGTTGTGGCACGTGCCTCAGTAACCAAAAATTCCCGACACTGACTGAGGTGTACTTGTTCACGGACGCGTGCGTATAGTATATATGCTAGTCCCCTCCCACCTCTTCCACGCGTACTATATACCACCATAACACAAACAAAAAAGATTCTACCTTGCTGGTCAAATTAACCTCACTGCCGGCTGTTCGTCAAAGTGATGGACGACGACCTCGCGGGCCCACAGATAGTGTCACACACGAGTATCAAGTGTCGTGTAGGACAACCATCGACTGCATGTGGCCAAAACATTTATGTATGAAAGGGTTGTGTAATGTTTTAAATAATAATTTTCACGACTCTGATGTGGCACTGGCCTGCCTAACAAAACGGCCAACCCACACGGTGGCTCACCACTCGTAGTGTACTGCAAGCCACCCACCACCCCCATACGCACACACCCACACACACACCGCGAATCCACCGCAACTACGATGCATGTTAAATTAATTATCCCGCGGTGAACATACATGTTACCAAAGGAGGGACGTTTTAATTTCAAAAAAATCACAGAGATCATTAAGACGTTTTAGTACATTGATTTTTAAATTCTAGTACATTCTAGTACATTGATTGATTTTCTACGGGTATAATGTGCAAACATCAAATTTGAGCTACATGCACATGTGACAGTGCACCTAAATGGATTGCAAAAACACATGTGTCTCACTGGGTGCATGTTTACTCGCCGTGCAACAAATTTCAAACATTGAGAATCTTGATTTTTAAATTCTAGTACATCCAAAACTTATTTGAAGTTCATGAAACTTATCGTGTTGTCATATGGACACCAATACAAAGTGGCATTGTACTTTTTTTGTCAAATTTGAGACCAGTTTTGATGTAATCTTTATCTAATTACAGAAGGTAGATTATTAATAGTTGGGAACCAATATCTCAAACGGATTATTTATTCGAACCGTGAGCGTTAGACCAACAATGGATATGTGCCATGCTTCGGTTAAGCAATAAAGCGGCAGCATTAATCATCCAAATAGAAAAACAATATACGTGCCGCCGCACGACCCGTGTGGCGTGCGAGCAGGCGTGAGTTGACGGGACGCATGCGAGCAGTCCGCCGCGCAGGCAGACGGGAGGCGTGCGTGCAGGTGTGTGAATTGACGGAGGCGTGCTCGCTGCGCAGTGTCATCGGGAGGCGTGCGAGTAGCTGTGTGAAACTTTGGTAGGCATGCCAGCAGTCCGGTGCGCAGGCTCACCGGGAGGAGAGCCATCGGTTTGAACGCCGCCCACGTCTCCCCCGCAACTCCCACTACTCCATATTAATGGTGCGCCCGAGCAGCCGCACCCCCCATCCTCGCTACGCACGCACAATCCTCTCTCTCCGCTTGCATCCTCGACGCTGCTCTCAGTCCTCAAAGCCATCAGTGTATGAGGATGCCGCCCAAGCGCCCCATCGGAGGGAGTGGCGATGCTGGGGATGCTAAAGCACCGGAGCACGACGTGGAGATGGAGACAGAGGTTGCCGTCACCACCGGCGAGTTATCGCTGCACACTGACGTCGTCGACGGCGTCGAGCTTCCACAGACGGAGGCGGAGTTCCACACCGACTCCGACGACCACTCCGGCGATGACTCAGACGACCACTCCGGCGACGACTCCGACGACCACTTCGGCGACGACTCCAACAACAACGGACAGCTGGTTAGTCATCTATACCCATTTATGTGTCAAATAGATCATAGGGTTTCTCTGGTTACTCTTGCCTCCCCCTTTTTGGAATAGAAATCCTCCGGTTATGTTCTCCCAATCCATGAAATCTGAGTAAGCTTCGTTAGATCCGTTTAGTGTATTTATTGTTTGAATGGTACAGGTGACAAGTGATTAGTAGTTTCATCTGTGCAAATGATTTCTGCTAGTAATCCGACTAGGGTTAGTGTTCGTGCTAATGATTCCTAGGCAGGACTTGACAATTGATTTTGAATGACCTACATATGTTTGTGCCATTATTTTCTTCAAGATTGGTCTGTACATAGACGACTATGCTTAAAAATCGAACCATAATCTCTAGATATGTATAAATAAATAGCCATAAATTCCTAATCCTACTTCACGGCATGTAATCAGTGATTTGATGCCAAATTTGTTTTACTATTTGTATAGGTGCTGTTTGACGATGTGGACAGCGAGGATGAAGATGCCCAGAGGAGGTACAAGAGGCGAATCCTGAGGGAGCTTTATACGGAATGCATAACAGGCGTATTAGGACCTGGAACGACGGCTATGGATGCCGATTTTGCAACCACAAGCTTCATGACGGGTATCTCAGTGTTCTGGCGCATGCAAGAGGACGGGCTGTTGGCTCCTTCAAGCAAGAGTATTCTTGCAGGGTGGCGCACGGCGTGTACGCCGAGTACCTGGAGACACTTCAGGATCGTGCCGGCCGCATGTGAGATGAGATGTGGGATGGATCGAACTATGTATGCTTAATGATGGTTGAACTATGTACTTATGGTTGAACTATGCTTATGTATGTGTACACTTATTATCTATGTCTGAGTATGTTAAATATTTGGTAAAAAATTCAAAGGGGACCAATAAACCAAGAAACGGAGGTAGTACGTCAATCACACACGGTTCCCAAAATTGGAACCGTGCGCAATGGCTTTCATTTTGCCTGTTGCGTCAAACACACACGGTTCGCTCTAGCAAACCGTCGCCCCCAAATTATTTGTCTCACAGAAAACCGTCACCACCCAATTCGAAAAAGAAAAAAGAAAACCCTCACCATCCCCACGTCACAAAAACCCTCACCCCGCCCGCCACCCCCTCCGGTACGGTCCCCATTCACACCTGCACACGCTCCTCCGCGTTTATGCCATGGCACCGCCTATCGCGGCGGTAAACACTTAGCTCGACGCCTGCCGCCGCCGCCAGGCTGCCGGCAAAGCCCACCGCATTTCGCCACTTCTGCTTGCCGCCGCCTATCGCCGTCGACTTTCTCGACGCTGCTCGCGGTCGACCCAGCTCCGCTCGATTGGGAAATCTGCCGTACTGAGGGTTCTTTCTCATGGACGACGAGGTAACTAATTTAACGAGATATTATCTCATCTCTTATCCCAGTTCATCTGCCTCCTTTAATCACCCGGCGAAAATCGCCGTGAATTCATTTTTATTCGAGCTGATTTGAGGGTTTTCTTTCATTCATAGAATGTACAGTGCCCCGACACTTCAGGACTTTTCGACCGCCGCCAGAGATTCCATCTCATCATACCAGATAACTTGAGGACGCGTGCGGTTTGTTAAATCTCACCCTAAATGGTTGGCATGGCCTACTTTCCTAAACATATTCTAAATATTGCTACATTTGGATAAAAGGTGCCACGTGCACCATATACGTCAATGGGGATTTCCCCCCTCTTCTTTCTATATTAGGCAAATTAATGATGTATTGTTCTTTCGATTACTCTCATTTTTCCATGACATCATGTTTACCCTATATGTTTAGTTATAGATTTTTGTCCTTCGATTTCAACTGCTGTACAGTTCTTTCAATTTAGGCCCATATTTGCATGTTACCATATTTTGTTTAACAATCCTACCATTTTCTGCAGAACATCCCTCACTATGCAACATATTATGTAGTGCACAATTTTTCCCTTTACATAGATCAAGGCTCTGCAGATGTCATACTGCACACAAACCATGGATTTACAATCGTTGCTATTGTGAGACTTGATGATGGTAGTGACTCCTATTTTGCCACTGGCTTTTGGAATGAAATTGCAAAGTTTTATGTACTGAAAGCTGGCACTAAAATTGCACATAGAAGGGCCTGGTCATGAGATATATGCTAACTTCCCCGACAAAATCATCCGTCCAGACTTTGTTCGAAGTAAGTTTTCTTTTCAACTATCTGCATATGTTGACTTACCCAGCAATGTCAAATGAATTGTGTAGTATTTAAGTAACCAATTGTTATTCCCTTTTCTTACTATATTCCTACCTAATAACTTCTAGTTACCAATACACTTTTCTATTGCCCTGTTTTAACTAAATATTCCCTGTACTACCATTTCTATCAGAAAGCGCCGCTGACAAGTTGACTCCGGAGGTGGAGAACGGGGCTGCCAACAAGCGGAGGCGGGGCGAGCTAGAACCGCAAGCGACTCCAGCAGGCCTAGACTTAATCAGCAGCCTCCCCGATGATATGTTGAGGGTCATCATCTCCCTCCTCCCTATCAAATATGGGGCGCGGACAACCCTCCTTTCCCGGCGGTGGCGCCCCCTATGGAACTCCAGCCCTCTCGACCTCATCGACACCCACGAGCTCTGCCATGGCTATCGCAAAAGCTTGGATGCGTTCTCCAAGATCCTTGGCAGTCACCTTGGTCCAACCAAAGGCCTTAGAATGGGCAAGTTCCGTTCCAATGGCAAGGACCGAGCCAAGCTTGACAACTGGTTCCGATCCCCCGCCCAAGATCAGCTCGAGGAGCTCACTTTTGATGATGGGCATATGCTGTCACTGCCAACGTCTGCACTCCGCCTCGCGCCCATGCTGCGCGTCGCCAAGTTTAGGAACTGCCATTTCCCACCCCATAATGACACGCCCGCTCTTATTCTACCACGACTGAAGCACCTCGAGCTCGTCGCCTTCTGCCTCTCAAAGGGTGACATGGAGCGCCTGCTCCGTGGCTGTACTGCACTCGAGTACCTTCATCTTCAGGCGATCAATGGGTTGAGTACCTTCCACATCACCTCCATGACTCTCCGGACTATTTATGTGTGTTGCTGGTGCGGCAGGAAGACATCACAAAAGGTGGACCACGGTATGGTCATCCAGAACACACCTGCACTTGAGAGATTACTTGTAGTTGATCAAGAAGGTCCAACAAGAATCAATGTCATTTCCGCGCCGAAATTGACAGTGGTGGGCTACTCGTCTAAAAAATACTTCGAACTTGTTATTGGATCCACACCCGTTCAGATACAATTGCCGCCTTCTACCTCTCCTTCTACAAGTTAACATTATTTCTCATTTTGAAGATGTTTGTTCGTTTGTCATTTAGAAAATGATTCCGACAAGCTTGACCCCAAAACTACGCACAGTGAAGGTCTTGGCACTAGAATCTATCGGCCCCGGCCTAGAGCAAGTTGTCAGTTTCCTGATATGCTTCCCGTGCCTGGAGAAGCTATATATCGAGGTGATGTTCCTTTCCTGTTAAATGTTAACCATAAGGGAGTTCAATTTGTGACACCTTTTTCCAAGTTCACAATGACAATGTACTACGATTACTGAAGGTTCTTTTGGAGGATTTCAGTACATACATGTCCCCCCCCATATTGGTTACTTGATCCATATGGTTACAATCAATAAGCATTTCTCCTTTACATTCATCTGTACTAGTTTTCTTACGGAACTTTTCATCCACTCCAACCTCTTGTGAAGAAGGCTATAGTTTTCTAGAATGTAATCAAATGCCCATGTTAATCATGTCAGATCGAAGATGGCATGTTAGTGCATTTTACTTATCCTGCAAACCAAATAGGCATGTCATAATGTTCAAAACTGCATGTAGGCACTACCGAGGGCATTAGGCCCAGTGGTGGATAATGTGATACAATATAACAATCACGTCGAATGCCTAGATCTGTATCTCTCAGAAATTACTTTGAAGAACTACCGAGGGACCTTACCGGAGATTATATTTGCCAGGTTCATTGTTCTCAGAGCAAGGGTGCTGAAGGAAATGAGGTTTTCCCTACATTTATTTTGCAAAAATGAATGGTTTGTTGATCAGTGCCGGCGCCTGCGGCAGAATGGAGTAGGCTCCAAAAATGCTAAATTTCATTTTGGAACTTCATATGATAGAGCAATCGGAAGTCATTGTGTCAAGCCCATACATGACTTCTCAGTGGCTAACCCCTTTGCAGAAATTGTGAGGTTTCGAAACCAGACTTAGAAGAGGTGATATTAGTTTGAACCTCTTCGATATCCATGTTCAACGGATCAGCGCAAGCGTTTGCAGCTGATGAGCTGAATTTCATTTCTAATATTAGTTTGAACCTTGTAATCTTTGAATTTGAGCCATATAATTCCGGAATTTGAACCTTGTAGCATTTCGAGCTTCTGTGGTACAATCATTGAAATGGCATCGTATGAGACTCATATATTGCTAGCACTATTTTGACCTTAATATGCAATGGTCTTAGATTTTATTAACCATTCTCGAATCAGCTTACCTTGTCGATCTCACAGCACACGATCTGTATAGCTAACTCGACTGCGATCTTCGACATTATTGCACACAGTTGGTTTCTTCCACCGTGTGCACTGTAGAGCGCAGAATTAATTATCGTACTCAGTGTCCATCACCACCCTTCTATGTAACTTTTACCTCATCACCCAAGTGTAAACTTATGACCGAAGTCATTCCACACACTTCGTTTTTACAAAGCTTTTTGCCAATAAACGCCCACGATTTGTCCCTCTTCTAGCTGACGCGTGGCCAAACTAGCCGGGCGAGAAGCTTGCGCGGTAAACAGAGCGGTAGCGCGCGAACAGGCTCACCGACGATACATTTGGCGCCTATTCGAGCCCAGGTGTGCGGTGCGGTGCTGTCAAGCGTGCACTGGAATCCTCTGCTATGAACGCCGTGACAAGACGTGATGATTACAGGCCGGACGGCCCCCATTTATTACAGCGGCCATTTAACCTACCCTTGTGTCTCTTCAACCTTTCGATCGCGCCCCACCATTGCAAGAAGCACACCCACCACGAGAAATTCTTAGAGGGTATCCTGCGCGGCTCCAATGGCGCTCCGAGCAGCTGCCGACGACGAGCAGCAGTTCACTATGCGTGCCGTGGTGGACACCCACAAAAGGTTCATGGCCTCTCGGTGGTGTACACCAACGATCCGGTCTGGGTGGAGCACTCCATCCACATCATGGAGCTGTTGCTTGCTGAGGAGAAGTATAAGGTGGTCGGGTTCGACCTCGAGTACACCCGCGCTCGTGCCGGGTCTCGTCCCAAGGTCGCTGTTGCCCAGATGTGCGTGCGCCACCACGTCCTCGTCTACCACTACTGCCTGGCCACAAGGCATTGCGAGCGTTTCGCCAGGTTTGTCCACAGCCCCACTACATGCTCACTATGGTGGACATCACCAACGATGTAAAGACGCTCGAGAGTTCGGGCATCGCCTGCCAGAATCTTGTCGACATCCAGGGCCAATAAAAGATCTGGGGTAGCAAGGAGCATGAGAAGGACTCACTGGTTCTCCTCGCCGAGGCCATCATCGACCCCTACTACAGAGACATGAAGGATTCGTGCAACAAGGACAAGCGTGCCTGGCACTCGGCCTTGATGGAGAAACTCGACAAAGCTCATGTCATGTACGCGGCCAAGGAGGCGTACACGAGCTACGATATGTATAGGCAGATCATTGACATGAGGAAGTGCCTCCTTCCCCAAAACGGTCAGGGATCTAGCCGGAAGCAGAGCAATGGCAAGCGTCGTCGCAACAATTAGATGATTAGATCCTTGTTTCTCCTACTTTAGTATGCATGTAATTGCTTACTTTGGTGTGTGCAAATGTTATGTGTGCAGTCACTTGTGTAATTGTATGCTTAATTTGGTTATGCGATGTTGTCTTTTCAAGTATATATGTTGATGCTCTGTAGACAGAGCGTAGATGGTGTGAGGACAAAGAAAATCACATCGCACACGGACTAAACAATGGAACCCGTCGGTGATGTTTTCATCAATCACTCACAATTGTATACCAGCAATCGTTTGCTCACAACACACACGGCTTGTTAGCAGTAATCGTCTATGTTCTTATTGGCCTTCGCACACGTTTCTGATTACAGACATGTTTGCCTCGTATCACACACATCTTGTTCATTTGAACCGTTTCTGTTCTCATGTCTCAACGCAAACAGTTCATCCGAGTGAACCGCATGCCGTATATCGCACATACATTTGATCTTGCTGACCATTTCTTTTGTGTTGCCTAATCACAAATAGTTCATCCGACGGAACCGTATGCTGTACATCGCACACACCTTCATCTGGCTGCCTGTTTCTTTCGTTCCTCCTCATTGCAAACAGTTAATTGAGCTGAACCATATGCCCTGGATCACACACGCAACTAAAATCTGAACCGTGTTTGATGCATCCTCCATCGCAAACGTTTTGCACCTTTTTGATGTTTTTTTACACCACCGTTTGCGATTATGGCATCGCACACAGTTTCGTCGAAGGATCCCTGATCGTAGTGTTGCGTTAGCAGCATCCTGCAGTAGTGGCATTTTATTATAAAATCTGAAATATGCAATGTTTATGTTAGTTCATATGTTGCACACGATGTTTAAATGCCCCTGAAATCTGGGCAGTCAAGTGATGGTCTTTAAGCCTCCTTCTTCGCTTCTTTTCTTGATATGTAAGATTTGCTCACACATTTGTTCAATTGCTTGCTTGTATCAGCCAGCCATACTAGGACCGTTTGCTTTGATTACTTGTTGTTCTTGACCTAACACTCTAACAGAGCTTGTCAATGATTTAAACACTAAGGGCGACTGTAGTGGGGGCTTGTCTAACTCATAAGTGACATAAAGGTTTGGTTGTACACTAAAGTAGGGTCTCCAAGAGTACCTGGAGATCCAGTTCAAAGGTATGCCTAGTTTTTTCATAGTGCTCATTTCATTATGTGCAAGGGATGTGGCATGTTTCATTATGTGGTGTTGCTTTGTTATAATCCCATCCTTTTGTGTTGTTCACAGACTGGAAAGTAACTAGTTTGTGTCACCTTGCAGAGGGGGTGCAACGAAGATAAGATTGAGGATTTCCATGTACAAGATGTTAGGAAGGAGCCTTGCAAGAGAAGGAGGAGTAGCGCTGAGCCTGTTCAACTTGTTAAGGTAAGTCACTGTATTACAATTACCAGGACATCCTATTTGTCTGACATTGTGCTTGCGTAGGGTTCTTCACCTGTAACCCAGTCATTGGGCCATTGATTAAAACCCCCTCCACTCACTACTATATAATGTTCTAAATTTTTTGTAAATCAGATGAATGTAAACACATTTTAAAGTGTCTGTTCACTCATTACAGATGTAGTATACTTTCAAATATCTAAAACATCTTATAGTAGTGAACAGTGTGAAACTGCTTCCTGCAATGGTAGAGTTGTCGATGTCATAAATGTCATAACCAAACGCATATTCACATCATTAGCCTCCCTATCATTACTAGGATATTGATTACATACTAGTCGAGATACTTCATAGGGGGCAAACAATATTATATTACTTGTTCCTTTATATAGTAAATGTAGCTGGGCCATGGATGTTATTGAGGCGTGCATGTATGCATGCTGCCAACTCAATAGTTCAATTGCTTGTTTGTTTCAGGCATAGTTAAATTGCTCTTTTCAATTGCTTTATTTGTCCTTAGTTAATGAGATGCCGAAACAATGATGCCTGATGTTGGGTACTTGTATAACTATTAGTTGACATAATTAAAGGCCTTACCATTTAATTACTCTAGCGAAGTGTGCCTGAAGCTTTGAAGTCTATTAACCAACTATTACTGCATGATGCTCACAAACTAATGATTGCATAGTTTTGCTTGCTCTAGTAGATTTGTATGAAACCCTCTGTTGTTCATTATGCTCCCTAAGAATTTAATTGAGCTACAAAATGGCCAGCTGCTTGCTTACTTATATGCAACGTGCTGTCTAAATTTGTAACATATCTGTGTTTTGGATTTGGCCCCAATATCATGCTCCTCTCGTGAGCTAAGAGAGATTTCTGTATGCGGGCTGCACAGACTACCGTTTGTTTAATTTTTAAAATATCACCTGCTTATGCTTCATGACGTGTAACATTATTGTTAGTCCTGTTTTGCCATGTACAAAATAGTTTGTCTTGCTCGCTTCACTATTGTAACTATATTTTTGCCCTAGTCATGTGTACTTACAGAATATTTCAGGATGAAGTGACATCAACACAAAGATCTGCGAGCAGTGCGGCATGGCCATTACCAAATGATTCTGGATTGGAGTTGGAATGTGCTGATGTTCTCGAGCATCAACTAGAGGTGGCAAGACAACGTGTACATGATTCTCAACGTGCAGTCAACACATTGAGACTAGACTTGCAGGTATTAGATGCAGGAGTCAAAAAATGAAACGAAACACTAAGGTCACCACGAAGGAATTGGAGATTTTGCAGACTGAAATTTGTGCTATTTGAATTTTCTTAAGAGATTATAGTTCAAATGGTAAGTTCTGTTGATGCGTGTCCATGATGTACGAGCTTTATTTGCCCAGTGTATGGAATTTGTTGTTTGTGCACGCTTTATTATCACTGGTGCCGAACTATAAAGCCCAGTGGGTATAATAGGCTGTAATTTCTTTATTGGACAGTGTAGGATTATTCTACGTTTCTATTCCTTAGTCTTTTTATTGTATAGTGTATATTTTTTAGAGGCGATAGTATAGAGTAGGATAATTCTTTGAATATGCTATAACGATGAAACGGGGGCCAACACGCCCAAACATTTCCTGGACGCCATACAAACGAACAAAAATGTGTAGTCAAAGCGGGCTTTAATTGGGCTCGTCAAAATAATATTTAGTGGATCCCAAATGATGTGGCCCACCGTAACAACGGCTCTTAGCAGGCCGTTAACAGGCCGGAAGCTCGATAGGGCCGTATAAATGGAAATGGCCCGCGGGCCTCTAGCAGGCCGAATAAATGTCAATTTTGTCTCGGCCCTTTTACTTTACGGTCCAGTAAGAGGCCGAAAGGGTTATGGGCCAGAGAAGGCCCAATTTGCAAACTAGGCTTTTAACAGGCCGAAAGTCACGTCGGGCTGAAATTTTGCCCTACGGAATGTGGGCCCCTAATGGACCCAAAGTCAAAGGCCCAACTATTGTGTGGGCCGTTAACATGCCGAATGACAAAATGGGCTAGGAATTGGCCCATTTACCGAATGGGACGAGGACAGGCCTAAAGTCAAAATGGGCTAGAATTGGCCCAACTACAGAATGGGCCGAGAAAAGGCCGAAAGACGTTCCAGGCCGTTAACGGGCTGGAAATGATGATGGGCTGCTAATGGGCCGAAAGAAGCTCGGGCCTTAATTGGGCCTAAACACGTAGCATGCCGTTAATGGGCTGAAACTGACGATGGGCTGGAAATTGTCAAATCTAGAATGGGTCTTTGGTGGGCTGATTGTGTGTAACTTGTATGGGCCATGCTTGTGAATGAGCCTGACTCAAGTAGGTCGCTAATGGGCCGACCCGCTTATTTTGACAGGCCCGACCTTTTAACCTAAATGGGCCACTGTTGGGCCAAGACACGTGTCGACGTATCATAGGCGCGTCCCGTCCATTCGCTGGATGACAACTGTCCGAACGTCGGGCTGACACGTGGATCTACCCACGAATGAGAATTTTACATGTGGAAAATCCCCATTGGTCCGGGCTGTTAACGGGTTATCGGATCCAAACTGGAACCCGATATCTTAAGGGCGACCCGTTACGGTGGATGCAACGTGTCGGTTACCCTTGACGAAAGCAGTTCTATGACGCGCGATTTATCATCATGGAAGTGGACACTTCTGTGATGATAATTTTGGTAATGTCATGGAACACTTCTATGACAGCACAGGTATGACTATCTTGATTCTGTCATAAAATCGTCATGGATGTACATGCATGACAGAAAACGTGACCTACTGTGACAAACACGTATCATCATGGAAGTGTATTTTTTGTAGTGGTAGAGCTTAACCGCAAAAGTGAAACCATGTTTTGTCCTTAGGTGAGCTTTCTTCACCTCCATACCCTCCCTATCTTCGAAACTGAGCTTGTCTAAGACATACGGTCTTGCAGAGCAGGGGATGCACTAGTTGAACTATAAAAAAACAGGAAGTAAATGTTAAAGCAAAAAACCACAAGTCATGCTTAATTACAAAAAAAACTTGTTGTCGTTACATGCCATAAAAAAACTTCGAAGGTCTCCTTCAGCATGAGGGTGAAGCACCTACCATTTTCTAGGTGAGGCTTGTTGCACATATATATCCCCATCGTTGGTGCCGTAATTACACTCAAGGATCCGGTCCTTGTCAGACATTTCTTGTGTTCATGTATTCAAAGATTAAAAATCAACGGCAAACACCCGAAACTCAACACACGAATCACTATTCAGCATGGGTTGACTTTCGGTCTTTCGAGTCTTCCCTAAAAATTCTCATCTCACGTGGTGTATACGGTGAGCACTCCCTCTCTGTTATCGCTCATCCCTTCTTTCCCGAGTGCATTGCACCAAAATGTCTAGCACACGTGATAGAGGCGTGGGTGTCCTGATCTTTCGATGAGATGACACCAAAATGTCTAGCATTACACCAAAATTTGGTAGAGCCGACTTTGGCGACCCGACTACAAACGTGCACGATGTTGCGCCTTAGCAATTGCTAAACCCCTGAGGTTACTGACGATGCTGGAAGCACGGTCAGCCTGACCACGAAGGTCTATTCCTGCATGCAATTGAAGAACAAGCAAAAATCTGATAAAGCAATCTGAATATTGTGAATATATATGAAGTATTGATAAAAGTGGGATCCAAAAGCGGCCTTGGTCTATTCGTTGGACACAAACGAAGTACACAAAGTTGCAATGGCTAACTTTTAACTAAACAAATCCCATTAGTAGATTTATCTACTTATATAGGACCAAGGGGTGGCGGCCAAGGGGGTGGGAGGACGTCCCAAGGCAGCCTAAAACTAACCCTACTTCGTACAAGTCCCATGGGCCCAAGTGGAGGTGATGCAACACCTTCGGACTTGTAGTTTGACTCAGATTCTGCTGCATCGTCAGATTGTTTTTTCATATCTCAATGCTCCGGACAAATTTGAAGCTAAATTCAGTGGGGTTAGAAAGTGCATGAAATAGAATTTCCAACAAAACAAGAATCATCTGATTTGGAGTCCGGATGAAAAGAGTTCTTGGCGTTTTGAGTTAGGTATGTCTGTGCAGTCCGAATCTGAGACCAGAACGTGAGAGACTTGGACTCTATCTTATCTTGGGCTAAAAGTGACGTGAGAGAAGTTCTTGAAGAACACTTAACTGTCTCCTTTTCCCTTATCTTCATATGTGGATTGTACAAGTGTCCGGTAGTTCTGCATTTAGGCAAGAAACAAAAACAGGTGAAGTACTTTTGTTCTGTATAGCATAAATAACTTATTGCATAAGTTTTATTAGAAATCACCTCAAATAAATACGCATATGCAATATTTGTGATCATATCCAAGGTAGCCATGTCCTCATCAACACGGGAAAGAAGGAGAAGCGACCGTCACAACAGAAGTCGGGATTCTTCCTCTCTGTTATATCGACCGTCGGTGATGGTCGCATCCCCCTTCGCTCATGCATTACCATGGTCTATCACGAGGACAAGAGGATAAGCAACCCCCTGGACAATAGTCGGAATTCTTCCTCTCTCTCTAATATATCGACCGTCGATGATGGTCGCATCCCTGTTCACTCGTGCATTACCAAGGTCTGTCATGAGGAGAAGAGAAGGAAGTGACCCCCACAATAGCAATCGGGATTCTTCCTCTCTCAAAGTCACACCAGGAGCCCCAACAGACTGAAATGCAACCCATTACATATATGGAGTAATGACATAAAAATTGCCTATGTTTAGCCAGAATGTCGTTTAATTCCTGTTTTGGCAAATCACAGGCACTTGACATTTACTACTTTATAGCAAAAGTCATGCTGAAATCCATGAAAATATTCGGCATGACCTTTGTTAAAATAGAACATATCGAGGGCCTAAAATTTGCTTGAACAGAAATAAATCAACATTTTGGCAAAACATAAGCCACTCGGAGGAGATCCCTGCAAATTCATACACTTGTCCAAGTACACAAGAAATACATGTACAAATATCATCATACACATGTCCAAATATCATCATACGCATGTCTGAGGAGAAGAGAAGGAGGAGGTGGAATACTAGCTCACCGACTCGGCAGTAGAAGACATAGACGAATCTTCGATGACGATCACTCCAGGGAGACGCAACACTAGAAAGCCTGCACATTCCACCGAGTGAAAAATTTAGATCATCAATATTCTCATATAGCATTCTTTGATGACAAAGGGATAATGACATAAAAATAATTAAATTGTCTACTACACTCATATATTGACAAAAATTGTACTAGAAATTTCTGCACCAAATTTTTTTACTAAAAAATTCAATTACTAAATTTGATAGCTAAGTATTTCTCATATAGCATTCCAATACATTTCTATATTGAAAAATTTCTATACCTAAAATTTCTATTACTAAATTTGTTACTAAAAAATTCTATACCTAATTTTTTACTATAAATTTCTATACCTAAATATATTTTTTAAAAACACTATTACTAAATTTGATACCTAAAAATTTCTCATATTGTATTCCAAAACATTTCTATACCTAAAAATTTCTATTACTATTTTTTACTACAAATTTCTATACCTAGTTTTTGTTACTAAAAATTTATATTACTAAATTTGATACCTAAAAATTTCTCATATAGGATTCCAATA
Organism: Triticum aestivum; assembly: GCF_018294505.1. Lineage (NCBI taxonomy): Eukaryota > Viridiplantae > Streptophyta > Magnoliopsida > Poales > Poaceae > Triticum > Triticum aestivum. The sequence goes on along the minus strand of NC_057802.1, from coordinate 247,064,724 downwards.
CATTTCTATACCTAAAAATTTCTAATATAACATTCCAATATATACATTTCCATTGGTAGATGGAGGAGAGAGAGGAGGAGGAGGAGGGTCGATGGAGGAGGATGAGGGAGGATGACGACGGAGGGAGGACAAAGGAGGGCGACTGGAGAAGAGGGGGAGGGCGGCCGGAAGAAGACGGAGCAGGGAGAAGGCAGCGGGAGGAGGGAGGAGAGAGGAGGGTGGCGAGATGAGGAGGGAGGGAGGGAGATGTCTCGGGGGTGACGACGGGCGTCGGCGGCAGCAGAGAGCGAATGAGAGTGTGAGAGGAGAGTGAGGGAGAGAGGAAATGAGCATGCAGGGTGGATAAGGTGCACATAGTAGTACGCGGGTAGGGAACCCGCGCTGCAACTAAGCTGACTACTTGTAGCGCGGGGTTCATGCCCACGCTGCTACTAAGTGGGGTCGGGTAGCTGGGTGTCGGTGCAACAGACCCCAAGTATGTTGCCCAGACTGTACACGGGCTCAGGACCAAGATCGCAGCATCCAGAGCAAGGCCAAGCATGAGAAGATCAGCTCTTTGAGGGACCAAAGGGCGGATCAAGAAGATCAAGTCAAGCTAAAGGAGCAAGACACCACTAAGGAAAAACCTCCCTTGTCGGGCACGCAAGCCCGGTGGGGGCGAGGTTGCCCCGAAGACAAGTCTCAAGACTGGCCCAACAGGCCTACTGGGCACGCTGAGGGTGGACTACCCCGCCAAGGCTCCACCGCTCCACCTTGGCGTGAACCCAAGAGTGTACGCAGCGCGTCATCTTCATCATCGTTTTCTTCATCGACGGTTTTGTCATCCATGGCACCCAAGAATAAACCCGGTGCTGCAACTCACCTGTCCGCCTCGAAGGCCCCATCTCATGCGGCCGTTGACGCCACGGGTGCCATGGGGACGCGAACGCTGCGGGGGACATGACTGGCGCATGCGTCATCGTCACCACCTCCCCATGCGGCTGAAGCGGGAGCAGGAGGCACCAGAGAAGGACAGCGCCCGCAGCATCCCAGCGGCCACGCTCCATAAGGCATGGGCAGGGAGATTATTCTATCTCCGCCTCTCGGTCCCATCGGAGAGCGCAACCGCAGCGATGACGCTCGCTCTGGGGCGAACCGCAATCCTCCGGCCGCCCCCGCTGCGGGTGCAACTACAGGACACGCGCCACCCCTGGTGCGGGTGCGACCAGGACACACGCCACCCCCGAAGCGAGCCGGCTGCGCCAATGCGCCCGACGAAGCTGTTGACCCCCAAGCACATTCGCCTCGTCACCATGCCACCCTGGTGACTGACGCACGACGACGATAGCACGGCACTGCCATTGCCGGCACTGTTAGAAGCCAGGTGACGTTGTGTTCCACGTCGTCATCCATGCCGAGCGCTGCTTTGGAGGCCATGGCGCGGGCCCAACTCCTGTTGAGATTCCCACCGGCGGCTGATCAAATGGATGAGTGGAGAGCCACCATTCAGAGCCTGATTGGTTGCGCCGAGGCGGGAGGATCGCAGCGAGCGGGTCCGTCGCGGCCTCCACGGGTGGCGACAATTGCTCGAGCCACTGGCCGTATCGAAGGGCCACCCCCACGGTGCAATCCCCTCTGCAGCAGCCAGCGCAGGGGCCGCAGCTAGGGCCACGCGACCAAGAACTCGACGATGTATCGATGGGTTCATCCGACCCTCGAGCACGTCGAGACTACCGCCGAGTCCTGGAAGATAGGTGAAGGGAAGACGCGCATGTTACCATCGAGCGACGCCACGACAGCTGGTGCCAGTCCGATAGGCGCAACGACCCCGACGTCGACGAGCCCACGCCCGGTGAGAGCGGGTACCTACCTTTTGAGGTTGGGTGCCCCGCCTTTACTCGCGAGCTGCGGCACGTCCGTTGGCCGTCTACTCGCACGTTCAAGCCAGAAATACCAGAGAAGTACGATGGGAGACTGAACACGACAATGAGCTTGTAATCCATGTAGTCTTTTGATGGTGTGGGCACTTCGCAGATTACAACCTTCAGCAAACAGAGGTCGAGCCAAAAGCTCGACGCGTCTCGTGCGTCATAGGCAGGAGTGTTCGGCGGGCCGCGAGGCTCGATGGCGGCGGTATCCAACGATGGAAGGGTGATCTCTCACTGGGTGTAGATATCCACGAGACGCCATGGACTACCGGATTGGTGGATGAGGATGATCCAGTTGGCCTTCATGCCCGCCCAGTAGTGGCCGCGCATGAAGGACAGGTGGACAGGTAGTGGTAGCATGTCGAGGGGCACCACGGCAACCTCCGTCGGATCGTCAAGTCGGTGTCTGGGCCACCTGCGAGGATCGGGCATTAGCAAGCAGGGTGTCTTGAAAAGAGCCGGCCGGTTGCAGACGAGTAGACGGTACAAAGACACCGAGCATGCAGCCAGACGGACGGTGCTGAGCAGGTCCATACGATTACAGATCTGCTCCAAGAGAACATCTGGGAGGGAATTGCAATCGCGGCTCTGCGTGTCAGTCGGTTCTGCCATAGGGTTTTTTAGGGCGCTGAGTGACTGGTGTTTTCGGTGCCTGCGAGCCAGCGGGGAAGTGGATTCGGGCGGGCGAGCAAAGTAGATGGCGTGTGTGGCCGAGCACTGAGCGTGGGGATATGCTACACGCGAGCTACCAAGGAAGATGGCGCGGGCAGGCGAGCAGTGAGCGGGGGGAAATGGTGTGCGGCCGACGATGGGGAAGAGAGGAGGAAGAAGAGTGAAAGACGGGGAAGAAAGTGCATTAAATCTCAATTCTACTAGTACTACTACCAGGATATACCGTCCTTCGGAGTGTAAATAGTTACGCCGATGACATGTGGGTCTACCTCAAGAGGGCCCATATGTCAGTTAATGGAGGAGAGAGGTGCGTAGTCACATTTGCGGAAGCGTGCTCCACTGGCAAACATGATGACAGTACTGGGTAAGGCTGATTTAGTAACACCAACACGCTGGTTCAGCTTATTAATTAAGTGTCCCATCTGCTGCAGCATGTATTGTCACTTCATTGTGAAGACTAGTTGAATAGTTCTCTCTGACCGAGATGGGGAATAATTGATCGCGAAGACTTCCTATCTACAGTATGCCTATGCCTGTACGCTCATCATCCTGTCCAACAAGATGAAATATTGGCCAAGGCACCCGGCGCCAATAATGTAGGAGTACTAGTACTACCTCCTTTCTGGTGTATAGGGCTCAATTCAAAAATCTCATCAACGAAGGTAGATGATGAGTGGTGGAATAATTTTTGTAGTTTGCAAAAACACTCAACTAATGCACTCGTTTTCCTCAAAAAATTATGTTTACCAATGCATTAATTTTGTGTCAAACTTTGGCCATCTACTCCCTCCATCCAGGTGAATAAGTCATCTTTGGTTGTGCACCGTGACCAAGGAGGGAAAAACAAGAGAACTTAATGTTTATTTGCTACTTCCTCCGTTCCTAAATATTGTCTTTTTAGACATCGAAATGGAATACAACATACGGATGTATGTAGACATATTTTAGAGTGTAGATGCACTCATTTTGCTTCGTACGTAGTCACTTGTTGAAATCTCTAGAAAGACAAATACTCCGTACTTCGGAACAGAGGGAGGCTTTTACTCCGTATTTGGGAACAGAGGGAGTATCACCATATGGAGGGAATAGAGGAAGCTTGAAATATGAACATGTCAATGGGAGGGAGTAAAAGCCTCATGCATGCATGCATGCAACATGCAACACTCACACGTACACATGGACGCACGCAACACTCACGCACCCATGTGGCACACAGCACACGACGCAACACACATGCTCACGCTCAAGTGCTCAACCTACTCCCTACAACCGTGAAAGACTGTACATTTAGAGATTTACACATTGACCAGGGCATAATTAACGCCCAAAAGTAGCAGACTTATGTGTGCATGCGACCATTGAGAGAAGAAGATTAAATCAAGGTTGTTGCATGCTATAATTAAGGATAGACATGTAGCCTATAGCAAGAGCACAGGTTGGTGCATTAGTCAATCAATATCGATTTTAGATTAAAGGCTAATTGCATTGGAAGTGTAGATGTACACTCTTAATTTTTTAGCCGATGTACACTCTTTGTTGGAAGACCGAGGGAGTACACGTGCATGCACTCACATACACAGCCAGGGTGCTTCGCGCACAAGGGTGGGACTCCTGTCACGCCTGCGTAAAGTTTTGTTTAACTGATTTCTTTGCTCTGCCAACTGACACGTGGGACCCAGAAACCAGGTGACAATTTAAGTAGTCAACAAAGTGCCACGTCGACTATGTGGCCGGTCAGTAGGGTGCAATACGGTGCTCTATGATGATCTAGTGATCGTATAATCACCGCAAAACTATATATAGTGACCGTAAAGGCGTATTGTTACATACGTTGACCGCCAGTGTATTTTTCTCGTTTCAAATTAAGCCATATTAACCGGAAAGGACTAGTACTACTACCTCTCTCTCAGTTTAAAGGGCGTGCGCGTACCCCTAGGTCATCAATTTGACCAACCTAATACAAGTCATATATTACAAAAAATATACCAATATAAACTTCACATGTTCTATTTTCGAATGATATATTTTTTGTGTTATATAGTTTATATTAACGTGATAAAGTTGGCAACCTAGGTATACCCGTAGGACTTGTAAACTGAAACGGAGGTAGTAGTACTGCTTTGATGTGTCCCGTAAATTCGCCGAACGAGGAGAAGCTTGCTTACTACGCCTCTTCCTCGCCCACGTGCACGGTAGCTCGCAGGACGAGGAGAGGGTTTTGACTACAGCGCCCTCTCCCTCTCCTTCTCGCTCGCCCTCGCCCTCACGGTGGACGTGCAGCAGTTCAATCGATGTCAGATTGCCAGAAGCATATTGTACTGTAGTGTCATCATTGTTGGACATTCGGAAGAGGCGAAGAGCCAAGTGCAAGGTTCATAAGAGTACGAACTGTTGAACCTCCCGAAGAGGCAAAGAGCCAAGCGCAAGGTTTTATTGGAGTTGTCATCCTAGTAGGAGTATTACAACTATAGCGAACGATGCTACTGTATGATGCCGCCACGTCACCTATATCCAAAGCTGTGCCACCTTTTTTCTCAAAGAGCGTGTTGGATCCCGTGCAACAACCACACAAGTTGCACGTACACATAACACATTTACTAGTAATAAATTCTAAAGGACAAATGCCAATATGCCACACAAGTTCATCTCTAATTCATGTGATAAATTTGTACACCACTAGTCTATATATATTCACAGCGCTACCATTCACAATTTACCATACCCCACTTACACGTTATAGATGGGCTACATGTCCTCCTCCAGGTTCCAGTCCCAGGTGTTCTTCATGGATGGCACGATCCATAGTGGTGGGCAATGGGCTTTCTAGTCCGGTTCCACACGATGGAGACTCGTCCAAGACGAAGCGGCATAAATCAGGGATAGCGTGTCCCAGAATGTCATTCATCCGGCGATGCGCACTAAAGACACAACCATGCTTCATGAACGGTAGGCCTTCGGTGTCGTCCACGGAAGGTGGCATCCGCTTCACAATGTGGTAGCTATCCCCAATGAAAAGGGAGTACTCTCCAAGAGTGTTCCTCGGCACCCACGTAGCATCATGGGGGTCGTACTCAGTGTTGTTCATCTGGTACACGCGGCATCTCAGATCTGGACAGATGGTGACGTACACAGTCAAGGTCCATGCATAATAATGTTGTGCTCAAATATGGCGGTCAGTAATACTGTGCAGCAAATAGTACTACTCCGATATAGAGGAAGTAAAATAACCGGCTTATTATATATAGCCACTCTTGGCTACATGGATGAGATAGTAAGACATGGAAAAACAAAAATGGTGGCACCTAGTGGGTTCAAGTCTTCAAGGGCCTAGCTAGCTATACGCGTCCTCCAAGGTAAAAAGTACTCCTACTAGTACTAGTAAGTAGTACAACAACGAAAGAGAAGGCGAGAGGGTTAAAAAATATAATACTAAATGGAATACCTGGGTAGATGGTGACGGTCCGATCGTGGTAGATTGTGTGACCATGTTGCACATCAGTGGTACCATGGGTAATGACTGCTAAGATAGTTGATCCCAATATGCCAAAGTCAGCTACAAGGTTCCATGTTAGACCGAATCGCGGATGCAAATGCACATCCAGGATCGGCGATCTTATTTTGATCTAGGGATGACTGGTCCCTGCAAAATAATGGAGTATCGTTATGGATGCAAATGATGGTTTGTGCATTCCGTTTGTAATCTCCCATACCGTAGGATGGAAACCAGATGAAACAAGTCCCCTGGCTTGTCACCGCGAAGATGCGGCCTAGATGGCGCACGGCGTCTTCGAACGTGTAGCGGTATAAATCTGCCGCGACCAACATGCGCTAGACTCTGCCGTTAGTGCCTCTTGCATTGATGGCAATTCTTATGTCGAACACCGTGATGAGATAGTAATCGTCGTAGCCGCGTCGCTTTGTCAGCGGGTCCGCAATTGCTATCTTCTTCAATCTCATGTAGGCATCATCATACGTATTCAAGCCCAGCCAGTACGGAAGGCCGATCCCAATGGTTGAGAAGGGGTCTACGGGAACGGCCGCACTGCTGTGGATGTTGTGCAAAATGATGGTGGTATCCGACCGAAGGTATGCAAGCCAATCTTCGTTGGCACCGACCCAGACCTATATATAAGACGGTGGGTAGCGAAGAAATTACGGGATGGAAATGGAATAACTAAGTACTACATGAACAAACTCCATGACTGACCTGCTCATTGGACAAAATCCGACTACCTCTCAACGTCGGCAACTCTAGCGGAGTCAACGTGCAACCATGGCCAGGGAGCGGTGGACTGTTCGAAGGATTATCCCATAGAAGAACCTTCTCCTCGAGGACACATGGAAGACCAACAAGCATGGCCTTTTCCCAAGCCTGTTTAAGCACCATCTTGAAAAAGTTGGTGCAGGAAGCACCGAGTCTTGCGGCGGTGAGGACATCGGAGCGGCGCGCGATTTCTCCCAGAGGATCGTCGTCCAAGGTCTCCCAGCCCCGACGAGGAGGAGAACCGCCTGGCGAATCCATGGGAGCAGCGACGAACTGCCTTCTCTTCGGGGGGAGGGGAACTGGCAAGGAGGAGATAAGAGCGTAGTAACCGCAGGGCCTCGTCCCTTCCAACTATAGCTCCTCGATCGTTCCTTAGCGAAGGGGTGAGGCTATTATTTACTACGTACTCGTACTGTAGCAGTACTAGTACTACTTTCTCAACTAGTAGTGCGATGTATTGTACTTCTAGTATAGTGCACTAGTTTTGAACTCTTAATCTCAGGGCCAAGGAGCTACAGTGGGAAGTGGAGGGTAGTACTGTTCTCTAGAACCATCGATGTACTATCAATGCAGGGAAAGTACACCTCCGTAGTGGGTACTCTTGGTCCTCTATTCAAGCGCGTAGCTGGCCTACTCAACCGCTCCTCTCATGCACACACTAGTAGCCTGTTTACCAGCGAGACTAGGCTTTTCGCTTCTATTTGTGGAGGTGTAATGGATCTCGTCAAACTTTGTTAGTAGTTCCTTCTTTATGAATGATATGAGGCAAAGTTTTTGCCTCCGTTTCAAAAAAAATCACATCAAGAGGAATTTCTTTTATAGAGCGGATAATGGAGTGAAGTCCATGCATGCAACGCCACAAGCTACAGAGTAGTAGAGTACTAGCACTTTACGTAGATAGCCATATTGCACAGTTCCCAATGCCGCCAGGCTTTTCCGGCTCCTCGGGCTTAATTGGGAGGCACTATTTTAAATATGCTACTAGCTGATGAGGAAGCTGCAAGCGAGGTGCGGCTAGGGCAAGCACGCGAGCCACGAGATGATGGGATGGAAAACCCGTTCACATGGCTGGGCTATCTAGTGCACCCAGATTGTGGTGCGACACGTCCGTTTGACTTCAAACTACCCGTGTACAATATTGGCTCACGGCGAAGTTACTATTAAAAAAAAGGCCACCGTGCGTTCGGCCGGGATCGAACCAACAAAACGAGGTATACACTCTCGCGACCACTAGTAGTATCGGTGGAGTACACCGCAACCTAGAATCGCCTTTTGTCGCTAGTAGTACATTGTTCCTTACAAGAAACCACTAATAATGCCAAGAAACTACTACCACTTGCATATGTGGTAGACTTAAGATAAGACTACCTTATCAACCATTGTACATGCCCTTACCAACCAGCCCTACCAAGAAACGGCTACTCTACAAAGTGCTGTTATAGGCACGTTTCAACCCATGTCGCCCCTTAAGTCAACGCCTTCTATTCGACCAGCAAGTTAGGCGTTATGACTTGTGGGACCTACATGTCGGTCTGCACAAAAATCCCCGAGTGACCTCCTACCTCCGACCTGTCCACCTAGTCATCCTCGGCCATGGGACGCAGCTACCGCCGCCGGCAGAAGGCGAGGTCAAAACCGCCGGCGGTGCGGAGCCCATCTTGCGGTAGCCCAGATGCCAGCTCCGTCCAGCGCTCGCGGCCGCTAGCTAGCCAAGATAGCTCCGTACAGCTGCTTGTCTGCAAGGTTTTCTAGCTAGATTGGCACGGCGGCGCGGCGGCTTGCTCGCGCGCACCGCGCTAAGGCCAGCCATCTGGCTCAAGCGAAGGCCAGCGCGGCGGCTTGCTCGCGTGTGAGTCACGCTCAGGCTACCCTGCCGACCCGTGCGGAGGCCAGCATGGCGTCCGGCCCGTCCGGCGGAGCGACAGCCAAGTCCCTCATCACCGGCGCCACCAACGAACGCGCATCAGTACTGTTTGAAGTAATGTTCAGGAAAAATAATGATTTGATGGGGAATATAACAGGATAGAAGGTCAGATGTGGGTCCCTCGTGTCAACGGTCAAAAAAATGTGTTGGTTTAAGCTGCCTCGTCAGTACGGACGTGTGGGCCAACCTTGTCATAAACGGGTTTAAATGAGCCTAATCGGCACTAGGTAGTAGTTTTTGGCACGGATTAAGAAATTTTGGGTATGTTTTTGCTATTTTTTGTACAATAGTTTCTTCCTAGGGCTGGTTGAAAGTGGTAGTTTTTTGTTAAATACTCTACATATTGTAAGTAGGAGTGAAAGTTAAGCTTTGGAAGCCAATAAGCAAGGCTAGTTACATAGTGCTTATGTGTACGTGATTGAAAGTAAATATCAACCATGAGTGACTAATATCTTGATGGAAAACTCGAAACTATGGAAATACTAGCATTTTTGTTTGGAATGGTTGGAAATACTAGCAATGTTCACGTGCGTTGCAACGGATCATAATTAGAATAATACTTATTCACAAACTTGATACAAAACACTCTAATTTTGATATACATATATCACTAGAGATATATTATGTTTCAATCAGAAAATATTCCTTGGGCTGTTTTGGTGAGGTGAGGGAGGGTGTGGTTGGTTTTAAGATACCAATTATGGGTTTTTTCTGCAAATTGGTAGATAAGTGGGATATTGGTGAGAAAAGGCAACAACTTACGTCACAGTCGTTAGATGTAGATCTAATGGTCAGGAATGACGGATGGCAGACACACCATCATCACCAACTTAGTCTTCTGTAGGAGTACTAGTAAGATGTCCGTGCATTGCAGGGAACATCAAGATGCATCTTTTTATAAAACACTTGTTGTGATTCACCCATGCATGAGTAATCCCATGTGTAAAAACTAATGATATCTCGTGAAAGAGGAGATAAGGTGAAGAGGAGTGGGGCGTGGTGGTGATTGGTGGTCGGACTGAGTGGAGGCAAGGGATGGACGACGCAGGCAGCGGCCACCAGGCCAATTTGTTACAGAGGCTTCCTTTTTTAATTTCTCAACAATGAGGTTGTTGGAGATAAGGATGAACGAGGGAAGGCCTTGTCTGCAAATGTGGAGAGAGGTGCGGGTATCTTTTAGTTTAATTTCCATCCGCCAGATATAGATCGGACGGTGTATTGCAAGATGGCACGCATACCATCATCACCAACTCAGTTTTTTATAAGAGAAGAAATATAAGTATGGAGATACAAATGTATTATCGATACTTGTTTCCGTAAACTAGGATCTACATTCTATTCAACGGCTCAGCATGTGGGCCCTTACCACAATGACTTCTCGACTGTGTAAAACAAAAGTTTTCCGGTCGCCGATAAGGAGGGGGTGATGGCGGCGCGCTTTCGGCTTGCTCTAGTCCTAGTAGTCATACTAGGTGGTCTACGCACGTGTAGATTTATTCTTTTTCACTTCTCGTGTTTGCCGTACAGCCATGACTGTTGATGAATAGACGGTAAGTTATTCACGGGGAAACCCTTGTTGAGCGTGTTTGCGAGAGAGAGAGAGAGAGAGAGTGTGCTTGTGTGATATGTCTAGAGACTGAGGCAATGATAATAGATTCTTTGTGTCTATGTGTGTGGAGGATAGAGAGAGACATGTACATGGGGCTTTGTGTTGTGTAACGTGGAGACACATAGACATAATCAGAGAGTGAGTGTGTGAGATACACATGCGGACATGGGGAGAGATGTGTGAGTTTGAGTGATGGAGAATTTTGGTGTGCATCTGAGCTAGAGAGGGGGGTATATACATATCTAGAGCTGTAGAGAATATGCAAGGGTGTGTGTCTTAAAAAAGGATTCAGATAGCTAGATGGGTGTTTGTGCGTGTCTGTGTGTGTTTGAGCGCGCGTTTGTGTGTGAGAGGGAGTGTGTGTATGTGGAGTAGAGAGACCACTAATGATGTAAACCTAGTATAAGGGAAGCGGGAATGGTGTGACATGTGTGTCAAAGAGAGACAAAGGCATGTGTAGTAGCGGGATAGCATGGGTGCGGGCGGGGAGCAGACTATTTGGAAGAGACATCGAGTGTGTGTGGGAGAGGGGTGTGAGAGCAAGAGCGAGAGAGCGAGAGAGAGCTAGCGACGGAGAGAGAGAGGAAAAGAGGGGGGAGAGGGGGGTCATTTGTGTCCATAAGTGGCGTATAGATAGGGACACAATGTTGATGTTGTTCAAAATTGGCCTATGTACGGAGACGCAAGGGAAGCGAGTCATCGTGTGTGTGATAGGGACTTCATGAGAGATCTATACTAGATGGTGTGGAGAACAACGTGCGAGATTGAGAACGATGATACATTAGGGAGCTATGGAAAGAGTCACGGCATATATGTATACAGGGAAGGAGCTGGGGCGGGTCCGCATGTGGGAGAGATAGAAAGAGGAGAGTGGTGGACAAAGTGTGCTTGTTTGCAGTGGGGGTGGTGTGTGAGGTGAGTGTGCGAGAACCACATAACTAGGGAGATAGATGTTTGGGGGCGATGTTTTGTGTGTATGAGAAAGATACACTCTACATAGTGCGTGTGCTTGGGAAAGAGAGATGCCGAGAGACCTGGAGTGTGGGGGAAGAGATGTGTGCATGCCCGAGAGACAAACTGATAAGAGACCTATATTGGGGTCCGGACTTTAGAAGAGAGGGGGGGTGTTAATGTGCTCGTGTGTTCGTGTCTGGGGGAGAGAACGGCGTGTGTGTGGTGGGGGGCGACGGAGGGGGTGGGGAGGGGGGTTGGCTTCAGATAATGAGTTAGGTGTCTATATTTGAGGGACTTTAGCGTAATTGAGATATATATGGTCAATAGTGTGTGCACTCATGGTTGATCAATTTGTTTCACAGTTTGGACTATGAGATAACGATACTTTTGAACATGCGTGATATACCTTGATGTACCAGAATTACAAACCTAAGATTGGAATTTTGGAATTCGACTCCATGATTAGCTTTTGTAATTCATTTAAACGGAGGTACATTTTTTAAGCCGGGATTTCGTGATTTCAAATTCATATATCAAACCTAGAGATATACAAATACGGGCATGTTGAAACTTTATAATCATCCACTTTATTCATACACATACACATTTTTGCTTTTGTCATCATATTTAGGATAAACACATTTGGAATTTCATTTGAATTGGACCGTATGATGGTATTTACTTGTACTAGCTCAATGATCCATATTTGAATTGAAAGGACAATCTAAGTTTCGAGTTGGAGACATTGATTTTCAAAACTTGCACTTTTTTTGCGTGCAAAACAAATAAATTCTCAGCCATGATATCATAGTCGGCCGTACAAGAGCAGAACACTTATAATTTCAGGCGCCAAAAGCTTTCAAACTTCCCGCTCACATCGAAATATTTCGCGCCTGAAAGTTTAGCCCTGCGATATTCCTGTTTTACCGCTGCCACATGAACGGAAAAGGGCTGCTTTGGTAACTCCATTGTTTTCCCCTCTTTGCCCCCAACATTCTTCGCCATAGCCCCTCCCCTTCCCCTCCCCGACCCCCTCTCCCAAGCACGGCAAGCCGCCGAATCAAGTCCTCCGCCGCAGCGGTGGACCTCACACCCCGCCGGATCTACCTTCCGCACCTTGGAACCCCCAACAGCCAACTCACCACTTCACCGGAGCCGCTTCACCGACTGGCTTGTCCACCGCTCCAGATCTCCTTGACCACCATCATGGTCCACCGCACCGGATCTACTTAACCGGCGCCCTCGTCCACCATAGTGTAGGCCCTTCACTGACTCCCACGTCTGCCCCATCGCTGGCCCTTCATACAAGCCCTCGTCCACCCAACAGATCCGCCTCACCGAAAGCACTGTACACCACGCCCGCCGAAGCCTTCGTCCACTGCAACGGACCCGCTCCACGGACGCCATATTCAACTCCGCCGGCCCTGCTTTACTGACGCCGCAGCCTCATCAGGATATTTCGATTTGTACTCCTTCGGTTTTTCTCTTCTTTATCGTGCAACTCTTCACTTACCACAGATGAGCTCTCTTGTATGTCGACAGGCGCCGCAACCGAAGCACCGGAGCCGCTTCAGCGACGGCGACAGCCGGCCCAAACTCAGCGCAACACGAGCACCATCGACGATGCTTAGCTATCAAGTATGACAACGATACCCAAACGCCACCGGGAATCAGGTACTATTATCCAACGGCCGGCGCCTACGTTCACTTTCTAAGCATAAGCACCGCACCTTTGAATTTCTTCAGGGCATCATTCAATTTTTCATGAGACGCGTTATTCTGCTTGCACCTGTAGGGCCATACTTCTAGCAGTGAACGTGTTACATGTGCTAAATTACATACCGGGGCACATATAGTTATATGCTTTAGTTTTGTCCTAAGTATTACTGTACTTCCTAGATATCACTTCCTACGATTTTACTTCTTGCATGCTATATTTATGATAATGGTGTTGTTCTGATGCCACCTGTTGGTTCCATCAGACTGCTTCATGTTCTCTATGCTTAATTACACATCAGCAAACTAGGATGTGGTTCCGCTGCTTTTTGTTCGTTTTACCCTACATTTTCTGATGCTAGCTATTACATCACTGCTCCGAGCCTCTGTTCATTACTTTTTTGTGTGTTCTTGATCTTCCCAGGTTGCATGACTAATTTGATGATTCTATTAATTATGGAGCTGCAAACCCCATCAAGCAAAATATTTGTTCTTTTGGGGTGGCACCTTGAACAAGCATAAAAATAGAGTGAAGCAGATATATTGTCGTGTAAGCACACACCCTTCTTTTATTAGTTTAGATGAACCATTGATTATCAATTCGAACCAGTGCATGCGATTAAAATTAATTATACCTAAATAGAGGGTGCAGAATAAACTACAACAACTAGATTTGCAACCACGGAATGCTGACGATATCTTCAAAGAACATTGCATCAGCAGTGAGGCTTCACAGCAACATATGGTAAGCCAGTGTGTTTTAGTACATGTGAAATGTAATGCGTGTGGGCTGCTTTCTTGGCTTGTGCCCTCAACCTGTAATCCTACAGAATTACAAATAGTTCGGTTGTCTGCTTTGCTGTATTGCTTGATTCGAATGCTTGTTTGTTACTTGTTAGGCTATACCTGAGTTGGCCAATATGTCAACAGTGCCTGTTGTACTATCGTAAACAAATGCATGCCTAGTTCATTTGAGTCCTTAACTTTTGCTCTGGACTTCATCACAAGACTGTCTTCGTAGTTTATATGAGGCTACCCTGTTAAGTGCTTTCTCAGATTGTTTGAAGTGCTTAGATGCCTTGGCAACTTAAATATAGCGGTGGTACACTCCCTTTCAATTAGGGATGTCAACTGGGTCCCGTTTAATCCCGATTAAAGTCCACTAGTGGTATGATAGTTCAAAATAGTTTTTGTTTTTTGAGGAAAATGAACTAGGGAGCTAGCAAAAACTAACTAGATGGGACTGGCGGATGTTGTTTATTTGCCACTTACATCCCTAGTTTCATCTTACCATTTTAATTTCTTTTCGGCTGATGCTGCTTCGAACCATTTAAATATAGCTTGCCATGCTCGGCAATAATTCGTATGTCGTTTACCATGTAAGCTTACTGCCTGGATCATGCGATAACTATCTCTTACTTATGTCCAGCGGAAACCTTTCAGGATGCCGTTCAAAATAGGACACAATGCACAACCCCATAATCTATTTGTGGAAGCAGTGTGCCATGCATGTTACCAGATGGTAGCAGTTCAGAGGCAACACCGCCAGAGAGCAGTATGAGCACAGATATTATAGTTCTTGAGGCTCTACTAGAGGCATAAAGAGATGGTGTGGCTGCCATGAATGAGGTAATCTTGATCTTGAGGCTGGAAATTATGCAATTAGCTGCGCACATTATGCAAGCAATCCAAGAATTGGAGGAAGTAAGAATGCTGCATTTGAAGACGGAGGAGGTCCTGCTGTTTCTACTATCTGAAGCCCAGGGTAATCCCAGTTCTTCTTTAGATACCAGTTAAAATTGCCAATAGATTATTGTACTTGCATGTTGTGTCATGTCTCTGAATGGATTATGTTGTAAAACCCCCTATGTTGTCCATGTGTTGTACTGATCCGAATTTTTTAGGCGAGGTAATCCTCAGTACTTGTATGATTGACAAAAGGTGAACTGTTTTTCGTGTGAGCATATTGTATTGGATGAAATAACTGTTTGACTCAAAGTGTATCCAACCTACTGAATTCGAAGATCACGGCATTTCTAAAGCATAATCATATATAAAGGTGGAATAAATCTTTGTTGTGGTTTTGAAGAAATAAATAACAAAACGTAGAATTATCGGTGGATATTCGTAATCGAATACAAATTGGATTTGAATTTAGTTGCCAGGGCCCAGGGCAAATGTGAATGCTAATTCTCCCAAGTTTTGAACCAAGCGTCTAAACACCCACTATCATTTGTGAGCTGCCCGAAGCAAGTGTTTGTGAGATGGAAATTACTATCTACCCATGACACTTTGACATCCTTATCGACAGGATTTACACTGCTATCGATAGGGGTAGACTAGTAGCTTCAATCAGACGTGACCCGACGGCCTCTGAGCCCATTCCGACATGGTGGGCACCAAACGTGGGAGGCAAAACACATTTGCTTCAAGCTCGTCTGAAAGACATGTGTCTCTCCCTCCATTTCCCCATTCATACGCGGTGGGTAGCAAAAAACTCTCCTCGCCCAAAATCGATGTAGGCAAATATTTTAAATAGGGGCAGATCTGTAACTTCCCTCAGACGTGACACAACCGCCCTACCTGTCAGCCCCGTTCATACACCGTGGGCGCCAACCGTGGGTGGCAAAACACCCTCTCCTCGCCCGAAATCGCTACCGGTAAATATTTGGGAGATGCGAGATTACCGTCCGATCCCCAACCGACGTGATGTCCGAAATTTTAAACGGGGGATAAGTTCGTAACTTTCCCACATTTCAGACAAGCACATCCCAAAGTTTGAGATCCCCCCTCCCCCTCCATTTACCCATTCATACACCGTCGGTGCAACAACAACCTCCCCACTACGGCCAGCCTCCTCCGTCCGCCACCCCATCCTCCACCTTGCCGGAGCCGCTACCCCGTCGTCCACAGCAAGAGATGGACGTCTCTCATCCATGGCGCCGAACCAGGATCCTTTCATCGCGTCCTCTCGCTTCATCGGCGCTGTCGTCCACCTTGCCGTTGCCGCTCCTACGACCGCCTCGTCCACGGCAACATGATTTATTGTTAGGGAACGTAGTAATTTCAAAAAAATTCCTACGCACACACAGGATCATGGTGATGCATAGCAACGAGAGGGGAGAGTGTTGTCCACGTACCCTCGTAGACCGAAAGCGCAAGCGTTAGCACAACGCGGTTGATGTAGTCGTACGTCTTCACGATCCGACCGATTCAAGTACCGAACGTACGTCACCTCCGAGTTCAGCACACGTTCAGCTCGATGATGTTCCACGAACTCCGATCCAGCAGAGCTTCAGGGAGAGTTCCGTCAGCACGACGGCGTGGTGACGGTGATGATGTTGCTACCGACGCAGGGCTTCGCCTAAGCACCGCTACGATATGACCGAGGTGGAATATGGTGGAGAGGGGCACCGCACACGGCTAGAATAGATCAACAGATCAACTTGTGTGTCTAGAGGTGCCCTCCTACCCCCGTATATAAAGGATCAGGGGGAGGAGGCCGGCGGCCAGGAGGAGGGCGCGCCAGGGAGGAGTCCTACTCCCACCGGGAGTAGCACTCCCTCTTTTCCTAGTTGGAGTAGGAGGGGGAAAGGAAGGGAAGGAGAGAGGGGGAAGGAAAGGGGGCGCCGCCCCCCTCCTTGTCCAATTCGGACTAGAGGGGGAGGGGGCGCGCGGTCAGCCCTAGCCTCCCCTCCTCTTCTCCACTAAGGCCCATCTTGGCCCATTAAAATCCCCGGGGGTTTCCGGTAACCCCCCGGTACTCCGGTATATGTCCGAAACTCCCCGAAACCATTCCGGTGTCCGAACATAGTCGTCCAAAATATCGATATTTATGTCTCGACCATTTCGAGACTCCTCGTCATGTTCATGATCATATCCGGGACTCCGAACTACCTTCGGTACATTAAAACAAAAAACTCATAATACCGATCGTCATCTAACTTTAAGCGTGCGAACCCTACGGGTTCGAGAACTATGTAGACATGACCGAGACACGTCTCCGGTCAATAACCAATAGCGGAACCTGGATGCTCATATTGGCTCCTACATATTCTACGAAGATCTTTATCGGTCAAACCGCATAACAACATACGTTGTTCCCTTTGTCATCGGTATGTTACTTGCCCGAGATTCGATCGTCGGTATCTAAATACCTAGTTCAATCTCGTTACCGGCAAGTCTCTTTACTTGTTCCGTAATACATCATCCCGCAACTAACTCATTAGTTACAATGCTTGCAAGGCTTATAGTGATGTGCATTACCGAGTGGGCCCAGAGATACCTCTCCGACAATCGGAGTGACAAATCCTAATCTCGAAATACGCCAACCCAACAAGTACCTTTGGAGACACCTGTAGAGCACCTTTATAATCACCCAGTTACATTGTGACGTTTGGTAGCACACAAAGTGTTCCTATGGTAAACGGGAGTTGCATAATCTCATAGTCATACGAACATGTATAAGTCATGAAGAAAGCAATAGCAGAATACTAAACGATCAAGTGCTAGGCTAACGGAATGGGTCAAGTCAATCACATCATTCTCCTAATGATGTGATCACGTTAATCAAATGACAACTCATGTCTATGGCTAGGAAACATAACCATCTTTGATCAACGAGCTAGTCAAGTAGAGGCATACTAGTGACACTCTGTTTGTCTATGTATTCACACAAGTATCATGTTTCCGGTTAATACCATTCTAGCATGAATAATAAACATTTATCATGATATAAGGAAATAAATAATAACTTTATTATTGCCTCTAGGGCATATTTCTTTCAGCCTCCCACTTGCACTAGAGTCAATAATCTAGATTACACAGTAATGATTCTAACACCCATGGAGCCTTGGTGCTGATCATGTTTTGCTCGTGGAAGAGGCTTAGTCAACGGGTCTACAACATTCAGATCCGTATGTATCTTGCAAATTTCTATGTCTCCCACCTAGACTTGATCCCGGATGGAGTTGAAGCATCTCTTGATGTGCTTGGTTCTCTGGTGAAACTCGGATTCCTTTGCCAAGGCAATTGCACCAGTATTTTCACAAGCTTTTCATTGGACCCGATGCACTAGGTAAGACACCTAGATCGGATATGCACTCCTTCATCCAGACTCCTTCATTTGCTGCTTCCGAAGTAGCTATGTACTCCGCTTCACACGTAGATCCCGCTACAGCTTTGTTTAGAACTGCACCAACTAACAGCTCCACCGTTCAATGTAAACATGTATCCGGTTTGCGATTTAGAATCGTCTGGATCAGTGTCAAAGCTTGCATCGACGTAACCTTTTACGACTAGCTCTTTGTCACCTCCATAAATGAGAAACATATCCTTAGTCCTTTTCAGGTATTTCAGGATGTTCTTGACCGCCGTCTAGTGATCCACTCCTGGATTACTTTGGTACCTCCCTGCTAAACTTATAGCAAGGCACACATCAGGTCTGGTACATAGCATTGCATACATGATAGAGCCTATGGCTGAGGCATAGGGAACATCTTTCATTTTCTCTCTATCTTCTGCAGTGGTCGGGCATTGAGTCTGACTCAACTTCACACCTTGTAACACAGGCAAGAACCATTTCTTTGCTTGATCCATTTTGAACTTCTTCAAAACTTTGTCAACGTATGTGCTTTGTGAAAGTCCTATCAAGCGTCTTGATCTATCTCTATAGATCTTGATGCCTAATATGTAAGCAACTTCACCGAGGTCTTTCATTGAAAAACTCTTATTCAAGTATCCTTTTATGCTATCCAGAAATTCTATATCATTTCCAATCAACAATATGTCATCTACATATAATATCAAAAATGCTACAGAGCTCCCACTCACTTTCTTGTAAATACAGGCTTCTCCAAAAGTTTGTATAAAACCATATGCTTTGATCACACTATCAAAACATTTATTCCAACTCCGAGAGGCTTGCACCAGTCCATAAATGGATCGCTGGAGCTTGCACACTTTGTTAGCTCCCTTTGGATCGACAAAACCTTCTGGTTGCATCGTATACAACTCTTCTTCCAGAAATCCATTCAGGAATGCAGTTTTGACATCCATTTGCCAAATTTCATAATCATAAAATGCGGCAATTGCTAACATGATTCGGACAGACTTAAGCATCGCTACGGGTGAGAAAGTCTCATCGTAGTCAATCCCTTGAACTTGTCGAAAACCTTTTGCAACAAGTTGAGCTTTATAGACAGTAACATTACCGTCAGCGTCAGTCTTCTTCTTGAAGATCCATTTATTCTCAATGGCTTGCCTATCATCGGGCAAGTCAACCAAAGTCCATACATGGATCCCATCTCAGGTTTCATGGCCTCAAGCCATTTTGCGGAATCTAGGCTCATCATCGCTTCCTCATAGTTCGTAGGTTCGTCATGGTCTAGTAACATGACCTCCAGAACAGGATTACCATACCACTCTGGTGCGGATCTTACTCTGGTTGACCTACGAGGTTCAGTAGTAACTTGATCTAAAGTTTCATGATCAATATCATTAGCTTCCTCACTAATTGGTGTAGGTGTCACATGAACCGGTTTCTGTGATGAACTACTTTCCAATAAGGGAGCAGGTATAGTTACCTCATCAAGTTCTACTTTCTTCCCACTCACTTCTTTCGAGAGAAACTCCTTCTCTAGAAAGGATCCAAATTTAGCAACAAAAGTCTTGCCTTCAGATCTGTGATACAAGGTGCACCCAACAGTTTCCTTTGGGTATCCTATGAAGACACATTTCTCCGATTTGGGTTCGAGCTTATCAGGTTGAAGTTTTTTCACATAAGCATCACAGCCCCAAACTTTAAGAAATGACAACTTTGGTTTCTTGCCAAACCACAGTTCATAAGGTGTCGTCTCAACGGATTTCAATGGTGCCCTATTTAACATGAATGCAGCCGTCTCTAAAGCATAACCCCAAAATGATAGCGGTAAATCAGTAAGAGACATCATAGATCGCACCATATCTAGTAAAGTACGATTACGACGTTCGGACACACCATTACGCTGTGGTGTTCCGGGTGGAGTGAGTTGCGAAACTATTCCGCATTGTTTCAAATGTAGACCAAACTCGTAACTCCAATGTTCTCCTCCACGATCATATCATAGAAACTTTATTTTTTTGTTACGATGATTTTCCACTTCACTCTGAAATTCTTTGAACTTTTCAAATGTTTCAGACTTATGTTTCATTAATTAGATATAACCATATCTGCTCAAATCATCTGTGAAGGTGAGAAAATAACGATACCCGCCGCGAGCCTCATCATTCATTGGACCACATACATCAGTATGTATGATCTCCAACAAATCTGTTGCTCGCTCCATTGTTCCGGAGAACGGCGTTTTAGTCATCTTGCCCATGAGGCATGGTTCGCAAGTACCAAGTGATTCATAATCAAGTGATTCCAAAAGTCCATCAGTATGGAGTTTCTTCATGCGCTTTACACCAATATGACCTAAACGGCAGTGCCACAAATAAGTTGCACTATCATTATCAACTCTGCATCTTTTGGCTTCAATATTATGAATATGTGTATCACTACTATCGAGATTCAACAAAAATAGACCACTCTTCAAGGGTGCATGACCATAAAAGATATTACTCATATAAATAGAACAACCATTATTCTCCGATTTAAATGAATAACCGTCTCGCATCAAACAAGATCCAGATATAATGTTCATGCTCAACGCTGGCACCAAATAACTATTATTTAGGTCTAAAACTAATCCCGAAGGTAGATGTAGAGGTAGCGTGCCGACCGCGATCACATCGACTTTGGAACCATTTCCCACGCGCATCGTCACCTCGTCCTTAGCCAATCTTCGCTTAATCCGTAGCCCGTGTTTTGAGTTGCAAATATTAGCAACAGAACCAGTATCAAATACCCAGGTACTACTGCGAGCATTAGTAAGGTACACATCAATAACATGTATATCACATATACCTTTGTTCACCTTGCCATCCTTCTTATCCGGCAAATACTTGGTGCAGTTCCGCTTTCAGTGACCAGTCTGCTTGCAGTAGAAGCACTCAGTCTCAGGCTTAGGTCCAGACTTGGGTTTCTTCTCTTGAGCAGCAACTTCTTTGCTGTTCTTCTTGAAGTTCCCCTTCTTCTTCCCTTTGCCCTTTTTCTTGAAACTGGTGGTCTTGTTGACCATCAACACTTGATGCTCCTTCTTGATTTCTACCTCCGTAGCCTTTAGCATTGCGAAGAGCTCGGGAATTGTCTTATCCATCCCTTCCATATTATAGTTCATAACGAAGCTCTTGTAGCTTGGTGGCAGTGATTGAAGAATTCTGTCAATGACACTATCATCCGGAAGATTAACTCCCGGTTGAATCAAGTGATTGTTATACCCAGACATTCTGAGTATATGTTCACTGACAGAACTATTCTCCTCCATCTTGCAGCTGTAGAACTTATTGGAGACTTCATATCTCTCAATCCGGGCATTTGCTTGAAATATTCACTTCAACTGCTGGAACATCTCATATGCTCCATGATGTTCAAAACGTCGTTGAAGTCCCGGTTCTAAGCCGTAAAGCATGGCACACTGAACTATCGAGTAGTCATACTCTTTGCTCTACCAGACATTCATAACATCTGGTGTTGCTCCTGCAGCAGGTCTGGCACCTAGCGGTGCTTCCAGGACATAATTCTTCTGTGCAGCAATGAGGATAATCCTCAAGTTACGGACCCTGTCCGTGTAATTGCTACCATCATCTTTCAACTTTGCTTTCTCAAGGAACGCATTAAAATTCAACGGAACAACAGCACGGGCCATCTATCTACAATAAACATAGACAATCAAAATACTATCAGGTACTAAGTTCATGCTAAATTTAAGTTCAATTAATCATATTACTTAAGAATTCCCACTTAGATAGACATCCCTCTAATCATCTAAGTGATCACGTGATCCAAATGAACTAAACCATGTCCGATCATCACGTGAGATGGAGTAGTTTTCAATGGTGAACATCACTATGTTGATCATATCTACTATATGATTCACACTCGACCTTTCGGTCTTAGTGTTACGAGGCCATATCTGCATATGCTAGGCTCGTCAAGTTTAACCTGAGTATTCTGCGTGTGCAACTGTTTTGCACCCGTTGTATTTGAACGTAGAGCTTATCACACCCGATCATCACGTGGTGTCTCAGCACGAAGAACTTTCGCAACGGTGCATACTCAGGGAGAACACTTTTATCTTGAAATTTTAGTGAGAGGTCATCTTATAATGCTACCGTTAATAAAAGAAAGATAAGATGCATAAAAGATAAACATCACATGCAATCAATATAAGTGATATGATATGGCCATCATCATCTTGTGCTTGTGATCTCCATCTTCGAAGCACCGTGATGATCACCATCGTCACCGGCGCGACACCTTGATCTCCATCGTAGCATCGTTGTCGTCTCGCCAACTTATGCTTCTACGACTATCGCTACCGCTTAGTGATAAAGTAAAGCATTACAGGGCGATTGCATTGCATACAATAAAGCGACAACCATATAGCATCCCAAAGTTTGAGATCCCCCATCCCCCTCCATTTGCCCATTCATACACCGTCAGTGCAACAACAACCTCCCCACTGCAGCCAGCCTCCTCCGTCCGTCACCCCATCCTCCACCTTGCCAAAGCCGCTACCCCGTCGTCCACCGCAAGAGATGGACGTCTCTCATCCCCGTCGTCAGGATCCTTTCGTCGCGTCCCGTCGCTTCATTGGCACCGTCGTCCACCTTGCCGTTGCCGCTCCTACGACTGCCTCGTCCACGGCAACAGGATTTATTGTTAGGGAACGTAGTAATTTCAAAAAAATCCTATGCACACACAGGATCATGGTGATGCATAGCAACAAGAGGGGAGAGTGTTGTCCATGTACCCTGGTAGACCGAAAGCGGAAGCGTTAGCACAACGTGGTTGATGTAGTCGTACGTCTTCACGATCCGACCGATCCAAGTACCGAACGTACGGCACCTCCGAGTTCAGCACACGTTCAGCTCGATGACGTCCCGCGAACTCCGATCCAGCAGAGCTTCACGGGAGAGTTCTGTCAGCATGACGGCGTGGTGACGGTGATGATGTTGCAACCGTCGCAGGGCTTCGCCTAAGCACCGCTACGATATGACCGAGGTGGAATATGCTGGAGGAGGGCACCGCACACGGCTGGAATAGATCAACAGATCAACTTGTGTGTCTAGAGGTGCCCCCTGCCCCCGTATATAAAGGATCAGGGGGAGGAGGCCGGCGGCCAGGAGGAGGGCACGCCAGGGAGGAGTCCTACTCCCACCGGGAGTCGGACTCCCTCTTTTCCTAGTTGGAGAGGAGGGGAAAGGAAGGGAAGGAGAGAGGGGGAAGGAAAGGGGGCGCCGCCCCCCTCCTTGTCCAATTCGGACTAGAGGGGGAGGGGGCGCGCGGTCAGGCCTAGCCGCCCCACCTCTTCTCCACTAAGGCCCATCTTGGCCCATTAAACTCCCCGGGGGGTTCCGGTAACCCCCCGGTACTCCGGTATATGTCCGAAACTCCCCGAAACCATTCGGGTGTCCCAACATAGTCGTCCAATATATCGATCTTTATGTCTTGATCATTTCGAGACTCCTCGTCATGTCCGTGATCATATCCAGGACTCCAAACTACCTTCGGTACATCAAAACACAAAACTCATAATACCGATCGTCATCTAACTTTAAGCGTGCGGACCCTACGGGTTCGAGAACTATGTAGACATGACCGAGACACATCTCCGTTCAATAACCAATAGCGGAACCTGGATGCTCATATTGGCTCCTACATATTCTATAAAGATCTTTATCGGTCAAACCGCATAACAACATACGTTGTTCCCTTTGTCATTGGTATGTTACTTGCCCGAGATTCGATCGTCGGTATCTCAATACCTAGTTCAATCTCGTTACCCGCAAGTCTCTTTACTCGTTCCGTAATACATCATCCCACAACTAACTCATTAGTTACAATCTTGCAAGGCTTATAGTGATGTGCATTACCGAGTGGGCCCAGAGATACCTCTCCGACAATCGGAGTGACAAATCCTAATCTCGAAATACGCCAACCCAACAAGTACCTTTGGAGACACCTGTAGAGCACCTTTATAATCACCCAGTTACGTTGTGACGTTTGGTAGCACACAAAGTATTCCTCCAGTAAACGGGAGTTGCATAATCTCATAGTCATAGGAACATGTATAAGTCATGAAGAAAGCAATAGCAGAATACTAAACGATCAAGTGCTAAGCGAACGGAATGGGTCAAGTCAATCACATCATTCTCCTAATGATGTGATCCCGTTAATCAAATGACAACTCATGTCTATGGCTAGGAAACATAACCATCTTTGATCAACGAGCTAGTCAAGTAGAGGCATACTAGTGACACTCTGTTTGTCTATGTATTCACACAAGTATCATGTTTCCGGTTAATACCATTCTAGCATGAATAATAAACATTTATAGTGATATAAGGAAATAAATAATAACTTTATTATTGCCTCTAGGGCATATTTCCTTCATTTATCCCCCGACCCGGCCGTCTGCCGTCTAAAGTCTTCTTCCCCTCCGCGGATAGCCATCGCACCCGCAACAACCTCAACGTATCAGCAGGGGCCTACACGGCGTCGCAAGAGAGGTGGTACTCTTCCATATGTGCTTAAGTAATTGATCTCAGCCGGAAAATAGATCGTAAATTGTTTACTGTACTTTTCTTGTCCGTACCAAATCGTAGTGGCTAGTTGAAAGCAAACATTGGTTGCGAAGTAGCTTTGTACGGTTTGCACCTTCAGATCTGACATGGCACGGTCACTATACTCGTAAAGCTTAGGGTTTTCCCCCTTTATATTCACTACCACCATCGTAGATGTTTCGTGTCGTGCTAGCACTGCTCCTCAAGACCTCAACCCATCAAGCAAAACAACATGCCACTCATAATTCAAAGCTTAGGTGTTGAAATACGAATCTGATATGATGCTCATATTACTAAAACAGAGAATGTTTAATTGGTCACCTAATGTTCCTATATTCGTTTCGAAAAGCATGTGCGCCACTCACTGGTCTAGCAAGTTCCACTTTCCTGATTTTACTCTTGATGCTTAGGGTTTTCCCCTTTTATCTACTCTACTATGATCTGCATAGGTGCTTTCTGTCGTACTAGCATCATTCCACCCTTCAAGCTAAACAACACAGGGCTTAGTTGTTCAAATATGATTGTGATATGATACTGATATTAGTTAACAGACACATTTAATTCGTTAGCTAAAGGTCCCACTTGAGTTTCCAAATGCATGTCGCGACATATAGAGAGATAGCAGAATTTCATTACTCTGTCACTTGTTGACTGTACTTTCTTGTCCATACCAAATCTTAGTTGTTATTTCAAAGCAAAGATCGGTTGCTAACTACCCTTTGCGCGGTTTGCAGCTTCAGATCTGCCATCCCATTGCCACGGTCAACACTATAGCCATCATGCTTATGGTTTCCCCATTTTATGATGACCACGATAAGCCTACGTGGTTTGTGTCGTAATAGCACTTCTCCACCCATCGAGCTAAACAAGCTTAGTTGTACAAATTCAAATGTGATATTATGCTAATATTAGTAAAACTGAGAGATGTTTAATTGGTCAGCTAAATGTTCCTACTTTAAATTTCGAAATGCATGTGAGCCACATATGGAGAGACCGGAAGGTATACTATTTCTCTATGTGCTCTGGTTCATCATGGATGGGCAACCAACATTGTATAGAAAGACTTGTAATATCTTCAATCTGCTTGCTCTTCTGCTCTTCTTTAAGATGATCTTCTTCTCTTCTTTAATAAGTATGTTCCTTGTTGGGAAGAGTAGCAGAGACATTTGCGGTCGATTGGTCAGGTCGAGTTGTTCTCCCTTAGTATATTTTGAATCTGTCAAGTCAGGTTGACTTGTTCTTCTTTACTATATGTTGAAGCTGTCATCTGTGATGTATCGTCTCTTCTGGAGCTCTCATATTTTGAGTAGTAGGCCACATTATATTAATGCACACACCAAGTTACAGCATGCATGGCATCTCTCAGAAGAATTGCAGAGATAGCACAAAGGGGTTTACAGGGAGGCAGTATTGGATTAGAATCACTTCTGCATTACAAAGATAATCTCACTTGTTTTTATGTTTTCATGCATGTCAGGTACTAAACATCATCAAAATGAATATGAGAATGGGCACACGAGAGGAATATTGCAGAACAATCCACTGGCTAACAAACTTGGCATGGTGGAGGATGGCCTATCTTATTCACCCATCCAGGTGCTTGGTCTAACTTGGCAAGGTTGTATTGGTCGCACATATTTTGCATCTGACCTCTTGCATTACTTCTACTTTGTTACACCATCTGCTTAGTTTAAGCATCATATATGAGTATATGCCATACCTATCCATTTTCTGTACCTATTCCATGTGTCGTCATACTGTGTTTTTCCAGTCAAATGTTGTTCTTTCGTAATAGATGTCCAAAAGGAAGAGGGTGAGTGCAGATCCTCAAGGAGTACAAACTAGGTATTTGGAAAAGGTAGTGATACCTGATAAATCAGATAGATCAGCAGCCACAGAGAACACAGGCCAAACTGTACCACACTCTACCCCTACTCCACTAGCCAAACCCCTATTAGAACTGCTGAGAGCCCAACGTCAGGTACTGTCTATGATATCAGTTCAAAATTTGAAATCCTAAATTTCTGCATGTGCCTTACATTCTCTCTTGTATGAAAACTAATTTCAGATGAAGCTCCTTGCTCAAAGGATCATAGGATCTCACAACAATACTGGGCTCTGCATCGCTCTTGTCAGTACCTCTTGCCTTTTGTCAGCATACTTACACTCATTGCTGTTTGATTATGTAGCATCACTGTAAATGTTCGCTTCTTTATCCTCCCTTTGCTTGAAATTATAAGATCTATATTTACTCTTAGATAAATGTAGAATTAACACAAAGGTTATGAAGTTTTGGATTGCTCATGTGTGTACCTGTTGTCATGTACTCCCTCTGTATCGAATTAATTGTTGATCAATTGGATGTATTTCGAACTTCATAGTGCTAGATACATCCATTTGAGCGACAAGTAATAATGGACGGTGGTGGTATTACTGTACTTGCATCGCGAGATAGTTGATTGTCTAGCATTACTCTGCATCTTATCTGCCCTGCCCTCCACTTTCTCCAAATTATCATATCTACATTTACTCTTACCAAAATGTTGAATAAAGCCAATGCCACTGCACACGTTGATGTCTGCATTCCTCTTGTCAGTACCGTTTGCCTTGTAACCCTGTACTTAATTAATTGCTATTTGATTATGTATCATCAGTCTGCACCTGAGCTTCATTATCCTCTGGTTCTTCCAATATTATTTGATCTATATTTACTCTTTGCAAAATGTAGAAAAATGGCAACGCTTATAAAGAATTTTCTTTGGGGAATTTATTGAATTATCCTTCCATCAACATGGAGATGGGCTTTGTCCAGCCCGTGTTAACATGTAATGTAAGTTCATCCTTCTCAAGCCTTCAAACTTTGTTCTAGTATAGAGTTGGATAGGCATCATTTCCTCCACTGTTGTTTACTTTGCTGTTTACATCTGATTGGATGTTTGCAACAACTACCGGTTTTAAATTGTAGTTGTAAAAACATGTTCCTTATGCTGAACAGATCCATTTATTTGCTTATATAATTATGAAACCTGTTACGTGTCTCCTTCTTTCTCTTTCAGAGTCGTATCTCTTATGCCAGGCAGAACTTTAGGGAAGATAGTGAGCCAAATCATATGGAGGACAACGAGATGACCCCAAGGTCATTTCTTGATGAAGAGAGTGAGTTGAAGCTACTCACCAGCAGGTGTGAGACCACCTCTGTGCAGTCGCTGCCTCAATCAGTTCGAGTTCTTTAGTCTCAACTTAAAGCGGAAAGGATTGCTTCAGCTCAGCTCCGAATTGAAGTCAAAGATGCAAGGAAGATGTCAGAGGACTGCCTTGCGCACTATGGTGCCATACAGCTAGGGATGGAGCATCTATCGTTGACACAACTGAGGTCTCATCAGCTTGTTCGACTGCTTGCGGGGCCCGCCCTGGCAAGGCCTAGTGCTTTCTGAAGTGCTCCCAGTTTTGTAAATTCTTTTGTCGGCGTGTTTATATGCACTGGTGGCGACCTTTGATGCCCAGTGTATGTAATCCGCGGTCATGTTGCGCTTTATTATCAACGGTAGTGAACTTTGATTCCAAGTGGATGTAATATGCCGTAATTTCTTTATGGTATAGTCTAGGTTCATTCTTTGGTTGGTATGCTGTAATTTAGGCCGGAAGGTTCATTGGATCTCAGTGTTTTCGGTCTTCAGGCCGGCGCGTTACTCATATGGGCCAAAACGTCGGCCTAAAATCATCTTGGGCCATGAGCAGGTCTAAACCTATAGTAGTTTCCCGCCTTTAACAGGCCGAGTGAAGTTCTAGCCAGCTGGGCCAGAAAATACCATGGGCTTTTAACAGGCTAAAACCTAGATTGGGCCAGCGTTGGGCCAAAAATTTCACGGCCCAATACAGGCCAAAACTGCCTAAGGCCCATGTTTGTCCCAAATAGGACGAGCAGTTAATAGGCCAAAATATATCTCGGGCCAGTTTGGCCCAATAAAATTATGGGCATTAAGCAGGCCGGTATCCACGCGGGCCATAGGCCCAAAAGTGTCACGGGCCATTATCAGATGGGCTGTAAGCAGGCCTGATTCAACGCGGGTTGTAATTAAGCGCAACTGTTCCATGGGCCATTAACAGGCCGAGAGGCCTGTTTGGCTGAAATTTATCCACGAAGACTACGGGCCGTTAGGAGGCCTAAAGTTACTTCGAACAAGAAATAGCCCTGTTTGTGCATGGGCCATTAAAGGGACTAATGTTAAACCGGGCTGACAACGTCCCAGATGCACCACAGGCCGCTAATAGGCCGAAACTATTATCGGGCCAAACTGGTTAACGGGCATTTGACACACCTGATCCGATATGGGCCGTAATTTGGCCCAAAACATGGCAAGATGTGAATGGGCCTAATCTGCTATGGGCCTCAATTTAGCCCAAAACATGGCAGGTTGTTAACCGGCCAGCCCACTAGTGTCTGAAAAACACATGGTGGGCCTTTAGCTGGGCCGACCTTTTCACTGGAATGGGCCTCTGTTGGGCCGTGCCATGTGTCGACGTATCATAGGCGCCTCCTGTCCAATGAGTGGATGACACGTGTTTCCTTCGGCCAATGAGAATTTTACACGTGGAAAATCCCCATTGGTCCGGGCTATTAACGAGTTATTGGATCCAAAACCAGACCCGATAGCTTAACGACAACCCGTTACGGTCGATGCCACGTGTCGGTCACCCTTGACGAAAGCACTTCTATGACGCGGGATTTATCGTCATGGAAGTGGACACTTCCGTGATGATAATTTTGGTAATGTCATGGAACACTTCTACGACAGCACAGGTATGACTATCTTGATTCTGTCATAAAATTGTCATGGATGTACATGCATGACAGAAAACGTGACCTACTATGATAAACACGTATTATCACGGAAGTGTATTTTTTGTAGTGGTTGCCCAAGACTGTGAATGAGCTATACACTCTGGTGGATAAGCGTGCTCGGGTATAAGAGGGGAGGCGACTCCCCGGTGAAGAAGATGGCATCAACATCGACTCAGAAGACGACGATGATGCCACCAACCAGAAGAACAAGAACAAGAAGTGCAACAAGAAGCACAAAGATAAGGCCGTGATTATCGTTGAAGGATCGAGCACACCTAGTACCAACAAGAAGGTCAAGGCCAAGACTCCTGGCAAGGAAGCTGCCGCGTGCACTGATTGCCGGGAGGCTGTGGCTACTGAGAAAGCTGGGAAGGGTGATGGCCCGTACTGCAAGATCCATTAGACCAGAGGCCACGATCTTCAGGAGTGTCATCAGGTTGAGCAACTCGTCAAGAAGCAAAGGGCTCAGTACGAGAAGAGCGATAAGGAGAAAGATCAAGATGGCGTTGGCGGGAAGAGCCGAGGCGGCAGAGCAGGTCGCCCCGGCAAGGCTCCTCAGCATCAAGGGAAACCTGCCAGAGGCCATGAGAAGAAGGATAGCAATGACGAGAGTGATGAAGGAGATGAAGAGGAAACCAGTGACCAGGAGTTCCAGGAAGCCACTGACGCCCTATGCATTGAGGGGGGTGCATCTTTGCAGTCCTCTCACCACCAGCTTAAACAGTGGGCGCGTGAAGTCACTGTCGTGGAGCCAGCGGCAGATTCTCGGAAGCCGCTCAAGTGGTCCCGCACGCCCATCATCTTTGATGAAGAGGATCACCCTGACCACACCACTGTGGTAGGGTGTTTGCCATTGTTGGTTTCACCAATGATCCACAACCTCAAGGTCACAAAGATGTTGGTTGACGGCGGGGCCGGGTTGAATCTGATCTCTCCAAAGGTCATCAGCAAACTCCAGATAACGGTTGAAGAGCTCAGGGTTACTGGCATGTACCAAGGAATCAACCCCGGCAGGAGTCGTCCTAAGGGGAAGATCACACTGCCGGTAACATTCGCGGGGGGGGGGGGAGTTGAACTACCGGACTAAGAAGATCGTGTTTGATGTGGTTGACCTCCCCCTGCCGTACAATGGAATCCTTGGTCGCCCAGCCCTGACCAAATTCATGGCGGCATCCCACTATGCCTACAACACCTCGAAGATGCCAGGGCCCTTGGGAGTCATCTCCATTCCATCAAACAAGAAAGACGCAATCATATGCGTGGATAAGATGTACCGGGAAGCGGTCGCTGCGGAGGCACACATCGAGGAAGTGCGAAAGTTGGAGGAGCGCTTTGACGGATTGCAAACACAGCACGTGCCATCTGCAGAAAACAACATTGCTGATCATCTGTCAAAGTGCGCTACACAAAAACTCCCTGTGGAACCAGGGACTTTTGTTCTCCATCTAACTCAGCCCTCCGTATCCCCGACAACAATGGCCAAAAAAGGAGGAAACTGGACTCCGGCAAGCTCTCCCGGCAGAGCTTCCCAAAGCCCCCGGCAGAGAGCTTGACGGGAACAACTCCCCTTTGATCGGTGAGCTGCACCCTCGCGCCAAACTACCAACCTAGGCGATTGAGGAGTGCGCTCCCGTGAATGAGGAGGTGTCGCTGGTCCTCGTTGCCGAGCCTCAGGCTCCAACTTGGGTGCGGCACATCGTCAGTTTCCTCCAAACTGGAAAATAACCTGAAGAGCAAGAAGAAGCTAAAAGAGTAGCCCGGAGGGCCAGTATGTATTAGTTTGTTGATGACACGCTATACAGAAGAAGGCCCAATAATGTGAAATTTAAGTGCATTTGCCGGGAAGATGGAAAGGAACTACTCGCAGAAATACACAAAGGTATGTGCGACCCCCACATCGGATCAAGGGCCTTGGTTGGGAAAGCTTTCTGGCAAGGTTTATACTGGCCCATAGTCCTCCAAGACGCAATCGAGCTCATCACCAAGTGTGAAGCTGGCCAGTTCCACTCCAAGATTATCCATCAGCCTCCCAAGCTCTCCAAACAATCCCTTTGTCATGACCTTTTTCGGTCTGGGGGCTCGACATCTTGGGCCCCATCCCCCGTGCTACTGGGGGCTCTGAATTCTTTCTTGTTGCAATCGACAAGTTTACAAAGTGGTCGGAAGTGGAGCCCGTGAGGAAGGTGACCGCACAGTCAGCTATAAAGTTCTTGAAAGGAAGGTGTGCCGCTTCAGGGTCCCTGCCTGGATCATCGCCGACAATGGCACCCAGTTCACAAGCCGCGCCTTCATGCAGTACGTTCATGCCCTCGGAAGCAAGATCTCATTTGCCTTTGTTGCTCACCCAAGGAGCAACGGGCAAGCTGAGAGGGCGAACGTTGAAGTGCTGCAGGGACTCAAGACAAGAACTTTCGATAAGCTGTAGAAGTGTGGCGGGCGATGGATTGACGAGCTGCCAGTGGTTCTTTGGTCACTCCGTACGACACCAAATCGAGCTACGGGGCAGACTCCCTTCTCCCTAGTCTATGGGGCAGAAGCAGCTATCCCCACGGAACTCATATACGGGTCACCTCGAGTACTTGCCTACGATGAAGTAGTGCAAGAACAACACCTGCTTGACGATGTTGTGCTACTTGAGGAGAACCGTCTCTGGGCTGCTACGTGTGCTGCATGCTACCAGCAAGTCCTGCGTGCCTATCATAGCCACAGGGTTCATGTCTGGAGTTTTGAGGAAGGCGACCTTGTCCTTAGGCGCGTTCAGTCCGCCAAGGGTACAAACAAGTTGACGCCGAAGTGGAAAGGCCCTTACCGGGTAGTACGAGTCACCAGACCTGGCGCAGTCCGTCTGGAGACCGGAGATGGCATTCAGTTGCAAAACTCGTGGAACATTGAGCATCTCCGTAAGTTCTACCCGTAAGGCGTAGCTGTCAGGCCCTGCCCAGCAGCCACCCTTTTGTACAAGCTTTGCCAAAGTTGCATGTAACCCTTTGTACAAAGCCAGGCGCAGACCCTGAGCAACAGAGAAATAAACGAATCGTTGGGGGGCTCTGGCAAGCCAAACAAATAATTTCTTTCTTATCCATATGTGTTCTATAAGTGTCGGTGGAAACGACACCTATGGGGTCACTAGGATCCCTTCTACGGTTGGCGGGCGCGAGGTTGTGCAAAGAGCGGGTCTGAAAGGAAGCACACAGGTCGTTTACCCAGGTTCGGGCCGCGAAGATGCGTAATACCCTAGTCGTGCTTTGGTGGATGTATTTGAGTGTTCTTGTGTTCTTGAGCTAGCTACGGGGTGCAACTTGCCCAAAAGAGCCGAATCCCTCTCCTGGTTGCCTCGGGCCTCCTTTTATAGGAAAAAGGGGTTGCCACAGTGGCACACAGGAAGTGGAAAGGTCTACAGTCGATAAGCTTGTCCTCTGGGACCGTCGGACAAACGCATTTAATGCGCTACTGACGTGCCCCCCTTGCTTTATCGAGGATGCCAAGGAGGCACGTCCCAGCTGTCGCCACCTCGCCTGGCCTCGACACGCATCCGAGCTCATGAGGCATCGCGGCGCCACGTTGGCTGGCTGCTGGGCTGGCGCAGTGGTGGAGCCTTCATGAAGGGCCGCATGCCACCATGCAGGTGCTTGCTGAGTCGGTGTAGAGGCCGCCCGTCGCCACGCAGGTGCCTGCCCAGCTGATTGAGCTAGCAGCTGCTTGGGGACGGTGGCGGAGTCTTAGCTGGTGCGGCCCTGGCAGTGGCCCTACTGATGCCCTCGGCAAGGGTCTTGCCGGGGGCCCGGCAAGGGTCTTGCCATGACGTTGCAGTTGTCCCCGGCAAGGGTCTTGCCGGGGGTCTCCTGGATTTCCTCGGCTAGGATCCCGCCGAGGGTCGCCGTCTTCTGGTCCTCATCTGATCTCACATGTTTATGATCTTGATGAAGATCTGGATGCCACCAAAGAGGCGCCTCCCGAGCCTTGGTCCTAACGTGGATAGTTGGTGGTGTTGGAACCCGTGGGCTCAAGGGTGGCTTGCTCTACTGGCGTCGGGCAAGTTGCCCCGGCAAGGCTCTTGCCGGGGCTGCGGAGGCTGCCTCAGCAAGGATCTTGCCGAGGGAGTCCACCTCGCCCTCTTGCTCTCCTACGTTTCTGGTCTTGGCGTTGCCTTGGTTGTCTTGTGCCTCGGCTTCTCTCCGGCTTCCCTCCTCTGCCCTGCTAAGTGTGGCCGTGGCGCGCGGCTCTGACTGCCCGTGCACAAGTAAAGGGGTCGAAAGGAGAGCCCCTACTTTTTTACACCGACAGGAGCCCCCGGGTCTAGGCCACACATAAGCGGGACGCGTTGTTGGGCCGCGCCCACAACGGTGCGCGGGTAGGCCTGGCGTATTTTTACTGTAGTAACTGTTTCATCCGCTGCGCTTCCCCATGACCCGCGTAGAATGCGTGACGTGGAGGATCGGGCATGACGTGGGGGTCATGCGTGGGGCGATCTCCGCACGCATGCGTCACATCGTGGTAAAGAGGCTGCTCGCACCTTCCCCATAAAAAGGAGGGAAGCGCAGAGGCGCGGCTCATTTACTGAGTGGACTCGGGTCGTGGTCTTCAAGGCACCCGTGCCCCATGATCATGGGGTGGGGAACGGTCGCCTCACCCGTCCCCTCGATCCTGCTCGCTTGCCACATGTCCTCCATGCAGGTGGCAGGCGGTGGAGGCGGGAAACCGGGCTGTCGTTGATTGGGGCAGCGGGTCGGTCCTGATTCCCTGCGCCTCCGATGGCTGGGTTGGTTGAGTGGGGCGGCCGAGCCCCGACCCCGCCCCTTTATAAGGAGGGGGAGGGGATGTCACCCCACATTCTCTCAGCATCCATCCTCTTCCACCTCCGTTCCTTTCTTCCACCCGCCATGGCGAGAGGGGGTGCTCGCCCTTCGACGGTGGCGGCGAGGGTCGCCGCTCGACAGCGCGTTCCCCTTCCCAAGTGTCTGCGACAGCGGAGCCGGCTACGAGAGGAAGGGGGAGGGGGCGAGGCCGAGGTCGCTGTGGCGCTCGAGGAAGAGGGGGACGAGGCGGCGCAATGGCCGTGCCTCCGCCATCGATGCCTCCCGCGATGGAGGGCCACGTCGGGGACCAGCCCCGCGAGTTCTTCGTCAGGCTGCACCGACCACCGCGTCGTTGTCTCCGCCTCCCCACCCCATTTGCTCGGGAGATGGAGCTCGATCCGCCCCAGACCCTCAGGCTGCACATGAGGGGCTGCGGGAACGGCGGCACGCGGGTCGACGTTGACTTCCCCGCTCCTCACGTCATGTACCTCTGTCGCGGATGGAAGACGTTTTCTCGCGTCCACAGCCTGACGGCGGGGCTCGTCCTCTACTTCAAGTTAATGGAGGGCGGCCTGCTCTCCGTCAAGGTCTTTGGATATTTTAGAACTCGCCTAAAGTGCTGCGTGCAGAGCTCCTCCGATGATGAAGATTCCTCCTCAAGCGGGAGTGACGAGGAGGACAGCGACAACGACGACGAGGGAGTCGAGCGGCGGGATGCCGACTCTGACTCCGACTGACTGCGCCGCCCCTCCCTCGGCCACGTGCCCTGCCGAGGGCCTTCCTCGTCAAGCTCTCCATCGGGGCGCTCCCCATCGTCTCCTTGGGCGGCTAGCGTAGGAGGGCCGGAGAAGGCGAAGAAGGCGGGTGGCGGCCGTCAAGTCGAGGTACGCGGGCAACGACGCCTTCGTCGTGTATTGCCGGCCCGCTGCTTCATCTTCCAGCTCCTTTCCTGGCACCAAGATGTTCTCTTGGTGCCTCCTGCTCCTCATACCTTGCCTAGGCGCTCTTTTTGCCCTCCCGCCACCTTGTTCCGCTTTCTGAGGAGAGGGACAAGAAAGGGATTGTGGGCATCATATCTCTTTTTAGTTTGTAAGCCTGTGGGCACTTGTCAATTTTAAGACTTGTAATCCCCTTGCTCATGTTTTTAATTCCATATGAACTGTACGTGTATGGGATGTTTTTAATGAAAAAGGGTGCTTGCCGGGTTCTTTGTGTGTGAGCGAGGCCCATGCCAAGGAACGAATCCTTGTTATTTTCAAGATAAACATCGTCGCCCGGCAACAGGCCTTGCCGTCCCCTGACTTCAGTCGACCATTCTCATGCTTTTGGCGGAGGCAGGGTGAAGTAGAGTTAGGCCCTTCGTTTATTTCCTTGCCACCGCGTCTACGACCCGGTTCTGTCCCAGGGACTTGGGTACAAGAAGAAGGGGGAGCACGGTGGTCTTGGAGCAAAACGAGGTTTCATTTGTCCCAGTTCCATACAGAAATGCACAACAGGGGATGAAGGACTTATCTGAATCCGCAGCACCCGACAACTTTGGCTTGCCGTGGTTAGATCCTTGTGTCTTCAGCCCCCGGCAGTCTTGGCTTGCGGGACCGGAGCGCCGGTTCGTCCTCTTTCTCCCAAGCGGCTCAGCAGAAGTGTCCACGTGCCCTGCAAACCAAAGAGGACAGAAAGACGCATACTCGACCTCTAGGCTAGGGGTTAGTCGCCGCTAAGCACTATCAACCCTAACCGAGGGAGAGACTTAACCTAGCATGCATGCTAAAACTTAGGGCGCCAACGCTTCATTTATTTATGCTCAGTGTCTGCGCCTGGCTTTGTATAGAGGGTTACATGCCTTGCCGGCAAGGCTTGTACAAAAGGTGGTTTGCCGGGGGGCCCGGCAACCGCGCCTTATGGGTAAAACTTGCGAAGATGTTCAATGTTCCAGGAGTTGCTCACTGGAATAGCATCTTCGGTCTCCTGGCGGACTGCGCCAGGCCTGGTGACTCATATTACCCGATAAGGGCCTTCCCACTTCGGCGTCAACTTGTTGGAATTCTTGGCCGACTGACACGCCGAAGAACAAGGTCGCCTTCCTCAAAGTTTCGGGCATGAACCTTGCGGCTATGGTAGCGGCGCAAGGCTTGCTGGTAGCGTGCTGCTGTCACAGCCGCCCGAAGACGATCTTCCTCAAGGAGTGTTGCGTCATCTTGCCGCAATTGCTCTTGCTCAAGCTCGTCGTAAGCGAGCACTCGAGGTGACCCGTATATGAGTTTCGTGGGGAGAACTGCTTCTGCCCCGTATACCAAGGCAAAGGGTGTCTGGCCGGTGGCTTGATTTGGCGTCGTTCTGATCGACCAAAGAACCGCCGGCAACTCATCAATCTAGCGCCTTTCGCTCTTGTGCAGCTTGTCAAAAGTCTTTGTCCTCAGGCCTTGCAACACTTCAGCATTTGCCCTCTCCGCCTCGCCGTTGCTCCGTGGGTGTGCCATGGAAGAGAAATAGGCCCTGCTGCCGAGGTTTTGGATGTATTGCATGAAGGTGTGGCTTGTGAACTGCGTTTCGTTGTCGGTGATGACTCTGTTTGGCACACCAAAACGACACACTAGCCCCTTGAAGAACTTTACGGCTGACAGTGCTGTCACCTTCCTCACTGCTTCCACCTCTGGCCACTTTGTGAACTTGTCGATCGCAACGTACAAGTACTCAAAGCCCCCGACAGCGTGGGGGAAAGGGACTAGGATGTCGAGCCCCCAGACCGAGAATGACCAAGCAAGAGGAATTGTTTGATGGGCTTGAGCTGGTTGATGAAACTTCTTCGAATGGAACTGACACGCTTCACACTTGGTTACTAGTCTCGTTGCATCCTGGAGGGCAGTGGGCCAGAAGAAAACCTGTTGGAATGCCTTGCCGGCAAGGGCCCTCGACCCTATGTGGGAGCCACATATGCCTCCGTGTATCTCCGCCAATAGCTTCAGTCCTTCCTCCCGGGGAATGCACTTCAATTTCACACCGTTCGGTCTCTTCTTGTACAGGACGTCATCGATGAACTGATACATAGCAGATCGACGGGCTACTTTCTCCGCTTCTTCCTGCTCCTCAGGAAGCTCCCCTGTTTGGAGGAATCGGACGGTATGCTGTGCCCATGCCGGAGCCTGGGGCTCGACGGCAAGGACCAAAGGCCTTTCTTCTGCCATGGGAGCGGCCGTCTCTACGGCCAGGGCTTGACGGCCTGCCGGAATCAGTCGCTCATCGGCAGGCTCAGAATCCGCGGCAACACCCTTGCCGGCGGCCCCCGGAGGCTCAGCGGGAAAGTACTTGCCGGGGCCTAATTTCCTCCGTTTGTTCTGCTCCGTTGATGGATCGACGGATGGTTGAGTTAACTGAAGCAAAAAAGTACCTGGTTCCACAGGTAGCTTGAATGCAGCGTGCTTTGATAGGTAATCGGCGATGTCGTTCTCTGCTGGGGAATGTGCTCCGCTTGTATACAGTCAAAGCGCTCCTCCAGCTTCCTCACCTCATCTATGTTGGCCTCCATCAACGGGCTCTGATAATCTTTGTTAACTTGTCTGACGACAAGTTGTGAATCACCCCTGACGATGAGCTTCTTGACCCCGAGGTCTGCTGCGATCCTGAGGCCGGCAAGCAACCCCTCATACTCAGCAGTGTTGTTGGTGGACATCTCCCTGGGAAAGTGCATCTGGATTACATACTTGAGGTGCTCTCCGGTGGGTGCGACGAGCAGCACACCAGCACCGGTGCCTTGCAGCGAGAAAGCCCCGTCAAAGTACATGATCCAGTTGTGACTTGCTTCCTTGCCGGGGAGAGTGGTCTCCTGGATTTCCTCGTCAGACGTTGAGGTCCATTCCGCAATGAACTCTGCCAAGACTCTGCTCTGGATTGTCGAAGTACTTTCAAACTTCAAACCAAAGCTCGAAAGCTCCAAGGCCCACTCTACAATCCTTCCGGTTGCGTCTAGGTTGTGCAGTATCTGTTGTAACGGGAGGCGGGTGACGACGGTGATTTCGTGTGCTTGGAAGTAGTAATGCAGCTCCCTCAAGGCCATAAGGAGGCCGAAGAGCAATTTCTGCACACCAGAGTACCTTAACCTAGCCCCCTGCAGGAGGGAGCTGACAAAGTAAACCGGGTGCTGCATCATCTTCTTCTTCTGCACCACCTCATTTGATTGCATGGGCCCTGTCCTGATGGCGTCAGACTCTGCCGGGGGCCTTGCCTTGCCGGCATCGGGCCCTACCGAGGGAATCTCTGGCTTGCCATCCGCCAGTCCCGCCATCGCCACTGCCTCTTCATCGACCTCCCTCTACGCCACTAGCGCGCCACTGACCACTTGATTCGTCGCCGCCAGATACAGCAGCAACGACTCTTGTGGTTTAGGCGCAACCAGTATTGGTGTAGAGGAAAGGTATTTCTTCAGATCCTGCAACGCTGCCTCGTCCTCTAGGGTCCACTCCATTGGGCCCGCCTTCTTCAAGATCTTGAAAAAGGGAAGGGCACGCTCAGCGGACTTGGAGATGAATCTGCTCATGGCGGCAATGCAGCCAGTGAGCCGACGCACATCCTTGATCCGCTTGGGTGCCTCAATCTGCTCAATAGCCTTGATTTTGTCTGGGTTTGCCTCGATCCCACGCTGCGACACAAAGAACCCGAGAAGTTTGCCGGACGGAACGCCGAAGACACACTTCTCATGGTTCAGCTTGAGGTTGATCTTGCGTAGGTTGGCAAACGTCTCTTCTAAGTCTTCTACAAGGGTTGCCTTGTCCTTGGTTTTGACCACTATGTCATCATATAAGCTTCCATATTTCTATGTAGCTGGGGCTCAAAACCAATTTGGACCGCCCTTGCGAATGTCGAGCCAACACTCTTCAACCCAAAAGGCATCCGTAAAAAGCAATACGTACCACATGGGGTGATGAATGCTGTCTTCTCTTCGTCTTCCTTTTCCATGAAGATCTGGTGGTAGCCCGAGTAAGCGTCGAGGAATGATAACATTTCGCACCCGGTCGTGGAGTCAACAATCTTGTCAATGCGCGGCAACGGGAAGGGGTCCTTAGGACAAGCCTTATTGATATCTGTGTAATCAATACACAGCCTCCACTTCCCGTTTGCCTTGCGCACCACCACCGGATTGGCCAACCACGTCGGATGGAGCACTCCTCTCACCAAGCCCGCCACTTCCAACTTCCTGATCTCCTCTGTGTTGAATTCCTGCCGTTCCAAAGCTTGCTTCCTGACCTTCTGCTTGACAGGGCGCGCATGGGGACAGACAGCAAGATGCTGCTCAATCACTTCCCTGGGAACGCCGGGGATGTCAGATGCTTGCCATGCAAACACATCGACATTCGCCCGCAGGAAAGTGACGAGCGCGCTTTCCTATTTGCTGTCGAGGGTGGAGCTTATGATGAAAGCCCCTCCCGTGCCATCCTCCTTAACGGACACCCTCTTGGTCTCTGGTGGTGCAGCTCTGGATTTCTTGCTCTTGCCGGTGGAGCTCTTTGGCATGTCCTCGACGTAGCACAATACTCCGAAGATGTGCGCTTGGCGGAGTGGGTGCGAGAGGTCTCGCCGGTCTTCTTCTTCCCTCCCGGGGCTTCAGCGGCAGGAGCAAGTGCCTTGGCAGCAGCTGCTGCAACTGCTTCTCGGTAGAGTTGGTCAGCACAGATCAGCGCGTCCTTTTTGTCGGAGGGGACGGTGACGATGGTCATCGGCCCAGGCATCTTCAGCGTGTTGTCGGCGTAGTGCGACGCCGCCATGAACTTGGCTAGTGCCGGGCGGCCGAGAATCCCGTTGTAGGGCAAGCGGATCTCGGCTACATCGAAGACAATCTTCTTCGTCCCGTAGTTCAACTCGCCTCCAAACGTCACAGGCAATGTGACCTTCCCCTTTGGCTGGCTTCTTCCCGGGTTGACCCCTTGAAACGTGCCCGTTTCCTCGAGGTCTCCATCAGGAATTTGCAGCCCTTTGATCACAACGGGTGAGATCAAGTTCAGACCGGCCCCGCCGTCAACCAGCATCTTGTTCACCTTGAGGTTGCGTATCGTTGGTGAGACCAACAATGGCAAACACCTGACCGCAGTTGTGCGGTCAGGGTGGTCCTCGGTGTCAAAGATGAGGGGCGTGCTGGACCACTTCAGTGGCTTCTGAGCGTCGAACGAGGGCTCCGCTCCTGTGATCTCACGCGTCCACTGTTTGAGCTGGCGGTGAGAAGTATGCAGCGAGGCGCCACCATCGACGCACATGGTCTCCGTAGCCTTCTGGAACTCATGCTCGCCGGACTCGTCGTCCTCGCCATGATCATCGTCTTTCTGCTTCTTGTCGCGGCCCCGAGCGGGCCTCTCTTGCTGGTTATCCTTGCCGCGGTGACCTCCTTGGCCGCCATGCTTCTTGCCGGATCCTTCAGCGCCATCTTGGCCCGTCTCCTTGTCCCGCCTCTCATCCTCAGCTTTTTGCTTTTCAGCAAGCAGCTCGACTTGTCGGCAGTTCTGGAGGTCGTGGCCTTTGGTGCGGTGGATCTTGGAGTACTGCTTGTCGGAGCCCCCGGCTTGTCGGCAGCCGCCAAGGCCCAGGAAGCGGCGCACCCGAAAATCTCCTTGCCGGGGTCGTCTGCCTTGGCCTTCTTGGCGGCGCCGGCGTCATCAGATCCCTCGACGGCAAGCACGGTCTTGCCCTTGCGCTTCCTGTTGCGACACCGACCCTTCTTCGTCGGTAGAGTCGGTTTCCGCGCCGGCATCTTCGCCGGGGTACTTCCTCCCCTCTTCTTCCCGAGCACATCTATCGGCCAGAACGTAAAGTTCGGCCACATCCTTGACCTTGTTCATTGCCAGCTCTTCACGCATCTTGCGGTTGCGCACATTCTGATGGAAAGCACTGATCACGGCGGCAGGGTGAACATCTGGGATGTTGTATTGCACTCGGCTGAACCTCTGTATGTACTTGCGCAGGTTTTCACCTTCCTTCTGGGGAATGATATGCAAATCACTCGCCCGGCCATGAGGTTGGTGGCCTCCAGCGAAGGCACCAACGAACTCATGACACAGGTCCGACCAAGAAGAAATGGAATCCGCCGGCAAGTGCATCAACCAAGACATGACATTGGGTTTCAGGGCCAACGGGAAGTAATTGGCAAGCACCTTATCGTCGCGAGCCCTAGCAGCTTGCATCGCGATGGTGTAGATGCTGAGGAACTCCGACGGGTGGGTCTTGCCATTGTACTTCTCGCCGACGTCGGGCTTGAACGTCCGGTGGGACGGCCACTGGAACTGCCGCAGCTCACGGGTAAAGGCTGGGCAACCCACCTCGTAAGGTAGGCCCCCGGAGCCTCCCGGTGCTGGGTGGTCCATGGTGGGCCCTGCCCACCTATCTGACTAGTGGCGCGTATCGCGCCGGCGCTCGATGGTGGTTCGAGCATCTTCATGGGCTCGCTCTCGAAGAACTTGGCATTGGTCGCGGTGGGTCCGTGGGTCGGACGACGCTATGGAAATGTTATCAGAAGCGTCATCATGACGGACCGACATCCGCGGTGGTTGGCGTGGAGGAGAGTGCACCGTGGCCGCGGCGCCTCCGGCCCCTCCCCCACTGGCGTGCGGTAGTTTGATGGAGCGCCGTCCTGAGGGCCCCGCCGACCACGGCTCGTCTTTGTTGGCGATGCCGACGAGGCTCCGGATTGTGGCTCACCACTCATCAAGCTTCGCAGCTGCGCGCGCGCCAAAGCTTCTACTGGCGTGGGTGGTGGCGAAAGCTGCATGGACCGTGGCATGCTTCGACTTCTAACCATGTTAGAAGGAGCTCTGTCACGGCCCGGGGGCTGTGTGCCATTTTCGCCAGCACTTCGGCGGGCATGCTGGCCTCCTTCGTCCCGCAAATGATGCACGGGACTCTTGCCACGGCGGTGTCCAGGGTCACCGGCGTGGTGATGCTGCTCGTCGCGCACACCCTGTGAAGAGCGTGCTGTGGGTGCCGGGTTGGGCGTCTTGGAGGTCGCCGCGCCGCCCGTGGGTGGCACGGCGACACCCCTGGAGGGCCCCGCGCCGCCTGCGGGGGGCCCAACTCCGTCTCTGGATTTTGCAGTGTGTGGCCCGTTGTCTTGCACACGAACGACGCCGCTCGCCAGGCTCTGACTGCCAGAGCGATGTTGGTGCTCGCGGGCCGCACCTCGGGTCCTGTCCGCGACTGGCCCGCTGCTCGCCCGCACCGGTACGGGCCGACCGGCTCCCGACGAACCGACCGCCGTGGCCGCCTTCTTCTTGGGAGCCATGACGATGAAGAACTGCTAGGCTAACTGCCAGATCGG
This sequence comes from Triticum aestivum, assembly GCF_018294505.1. NCBI lineage: Eukaryota > Viridiplantae > Streptophyta > Magnoliopsida > Poales > Poaceae > Triticum > Triticum aestivum. Next base: position 247,022,037 of record NC_057802.1, on the reverse strand, counting down.
ATTTTCACAACTGCGCCCCCTACCAGGCGCGCCAAAGATGTCGGTGGAAACGACACCTATGGGGTCACTAGGATCCCTTCTACGGTTGGCGGGCGCGAGGTTGTGCAAAGAGCGGGTCTGACAGGAAGCACACGGATCGTTTACCCAGGTTCGGGCCGCGAAGATGCGTAATACCCTAGTCGTGCTTTGGTGGATGTATTTGAGTGTTCTTGTGTTCTTGAGCTAGCTACGGGGTGCAACTTCCCCAAAAGAGCCGAATCCCTCTCCTGGTCGCCTCGGGCCTCCTTTTATAGGAAAAAGGGGTTGCCACAGTGGCACAGAGGAAGTGGAAAGGTCTACAGTCGATAAGCTTGTCCTCTGGGTTCGTCGGACAAACGCATTTAATGCGCTACCGACGTGCCCCCCTTGCTTTATCGAGGATGCCAAGGAGGCACGTCCCAGCTGTCGCCGCCTCGCCTAGCCTCGACACGCATCCGAGCTGATGAGGCATCGCGGCGCCACGTTGGCTGGCTGCTGGGCTGGCACAGTGGTGGAGCCTTCATGAAGGGCCGCATGCCACCACGCAGGTGCTTGCTGAGTCGGTGTAGAGGCCGCCCGTCACCACGCAGGTGCCTGCCCAGCTGATTGAGCTAGCAGCTGCTTGGGGACGGTGGCGGAGTCTTGGCTGGTGCGGGCCTGGCAGCGGCCCTGCTGATGCCCTCGGCAAGGGTCTTGCCGGGGGCCCGGCAAGGGTCTTGCCATGGCGTTGCAGTTGTCCCCGGCAAGATGTGGCCGTGGCGCGCGGCTCTGACTGCCCGTGCACAAGTAAAGGGGTCAAAAGGAGAGCCCCTACTTTTGTACACCGACAATAAGGAAAACTTGTGCATATCAAAACCCCGCCACCTTCGAAACATAGGTGCTCCCATCCTTTGACTCGAACGCTACTTCGGTCAGGATGGTCGTAGTGGCATTTGGTGGAAAAGGTTTGACGGGGGCTGGTCCCTCTTTGTAGTTCTGTGCCCGACAGGCCCAGCCCAGCGGCAGCCAACTGAGGGTACCGGCAGGATAGCCTGTTGGGGAAACTTTTTTACTTGAACGTATAGACGTGTTTCACCTCTGCATGGACATAATACATGAACAAGTACCCAGCAAGGATTGTCTTTTTCATTAATATGCTGATAAGCAAGTACAATTCTTACAGAACACAAATATGGATAAAGAAGATTACATAACTTAGACTAATGTTTGGCAAGTGCCTACATATTTTAGACTGAAAAAAGATAAGTACCCCATGATGCCTTTGCTCTGTCCCTCTTTTCATTGAAATTACAGGGGGAGACGAACAAGACGGAGGGAAGATCTGGCTGGGATTCGGCGCCTCCCCAGGATCAGGATGGCGCCTTTCCCGGGCTGGGATGAAGAAGCAAAGAAGATCTCAAAGGACGAACTACCACAGCCTCCTCGCCCATGTACTTGACAAGGCGTACCCCGATGACGCTCGGCAACGCGTTCAGGCCAGGCCCGAGGGCCCCTGTCGGTGCATCTGACCCAGGTATGTTGCCCAGACTGTACACGGGCTCAGGAGCAAGATCGCAGCATCCAGAACAAGACCAAGCATGAGAAGATCAGCTCTTTGAGGAACCAAAGGGCGTATCAAGAAGACCAAGTCAAGCTAAAGGAGCAAGACACAACTAAGGAAAAACCTCCCTCGCCGGGCAGGCGAGCCCGGTGGGGGCGAGGTTGCCCCGAAGACAAGTCTCAAGACTGGCCCGGCAGGCCTGCCGGGCATGCTGAGGGCGGACTACCCTGCCAAGGCTCCACCGCTCCACCTCACAGGAACGCAAGTCACCGATCAGTGCGGTGTTGAGCCCTCGAGTGACTAAGTGGCTGTTATTTGGCACGTGGCAGCCACTTCCTAAGGAAATCACCTACAAATGACACCCTGATACGTCTCCAACGTATCTATAATTTTGATTGTTCCATGCTATTATATTATCTGTTTTGGATGTTTTATATGCATTAATATGCTATTTTATATTATTTTTGGGACTAACCTATTAACCTAGAGCCTAGTGCTAGTTCTTGTTTTTCCCTGTTTTTGAGTTTTGTAGAAAAGGAATACGAAATGGAGTCCAAAGGGAATGAAACCTTCGTGATGATTTTTCTTGGACCAGAAGACAACCAGGAGATTTGGAGATGAAGTCGGAGGAGCCACGGGGCAGCCACAAGGATGGAGGGCGCGCCCCACCCTTCTGGGGCCCCCGTGCACCTCCTGACCTAATTCTTTCTCCTATATATTCCCAAATATCCCCAAATCACCAGAGGCATCCACGAAAACACTTTTCCACCGCCGCAACCTTCTGTACCCGTGAGATCCCATCTAGGGTCCTTTTCCGGCACCCTGCCGGAGGGGGATTCGATCATGGACGGCTTCCACATCAACTCTATTGCCCTTTCGATGAAGCCTGAGTAGTTTACCACCTAGCTATGGGTACATAGCTAGTAACTATGGCTTCTTCTCTCTCTTTGATCCTCAATACCATGTTCTCCTCGGTGTTCTTGGAGAACTATTCGATGTAATATGTTTTGCGGTGTGTTTGCCGAGATCTGATGAATTGTGGATTTATGATCAACATATCTATGAATATTATTTGAATGATCTCTGAATTCTTTTATGCATGATTTGATATCTTTGTAATTCTCTTCGAATTATCGGTTTGGTTTGGCCAACTAGATTGGTTTTTCTTGCAATGGGAGAAGTGCTTAGCTTTGGGTTCAATCTTGCGGTGTCCTTTCCCAGTGACAGTAGGGGCAGCAAGGCACGTATTGTATTGTTGCCATCGAGGATAAAAAGATGGGATTTTCACCATATTGCTTGAGTTAATTCCTCTACATCATGTCATCTTACTTAATGCGTTACTCCATTCTTTATCAACTTAATCTCTAGATGCATGCTAGATAGCGGTCGATGTGTGCAGTAATAGTAGTAGATGCAGAATCGTTTCGGTCTACTTGACACGGACGTGATGCCCATATTCATGATCATTCCCTTAGATTTCGTCATAACTTTGCGCTTTTCTAGCAATTGCTCGGCAGTAATTTGTTCACCCACCGTATTATTTTCTATCTTGAGAGAAGCCTCTAGTGAAACCTATGGCCCCTGGGTCTATTTTCCATCATATAAGTTTCCGATCTACGATTTTGCAATCTTTTACTTTCCGATCTATAAACCAAAATTACCAAAAATATTTACCTTATCGTTTATCTATATCTATCAGATCTCACTTTTGCAAGTAACCATGAAGGGATTGCCAACCCCTTTATCGCGTTGGGTGCAAGTTGTTTCGATTGTTTGTGCAGGTATTCGGTGATTTGTGCATTGTCTCCTACTGAATTGATACCTTGGTTCTAAAACTGAGGAAAATACTTATCTCTACTTTGCTGCATCACCCTTTCAAAACCAACGCAAGCTCAAGAAGTAGCAAGAAGAATTCTGGCGACGTTGCCGGGGAGATTTACGCCAAATCAAGACTCGTCTCCTGTCAACTTGCCAATTTCTGGCGCCGTTGCCGGGGAGATCTACGCCAAGTCAAGACATACCAAGTACCCATCATAAACTCTCATCTCTTGCATTAAATTATTCACCATTCGCCTCTCATTTTCCTCTCCCCCACTTCTAAAATGATTTTCGAAAAGATTTGCCTTTTCTTCGCCTCTCTTCTATTCGTGTTCTTCGTTCACTTTTGGTTTGTCCGGTTGCTAGATTTGTTTGCTGCCACCATGTCTGAAATTGGGGAGGTTATCACTCGAAAGGACAGTGGTAACGATGGGGGAACCTTTGATGCTTTTGCTAATACTAATCCTCATGAAGAATCTACTATTCTACACACTAAAAAAGCTTCGCATAGGTACCGGCAATATTATTGGAAAAGGGGTTATTCAAGATTTCTTTACTTGTGCCGGTGCGCTTCCCACTATGGGTGGGTCTATTCTCCGTAAAACTAATAGTCTTGTGGATGCTATATCTTTTCTCGTAGTTGAACTTGAAAGGCAATTTGTTCATATGCAACCATCCATACAAAGGATTTTTCTGGAGCTTTCTAATATTGAGCATTCTTCTGTTAAGCGCGCCACCACTATACTTCTAGCCCATGAGTTTAGATTTATTATGAAAGAAGCTAGTTAAATTTTCGCGCATTATAAAGTAGATGGTGGGCGCCCTCCCATAGAGAGAATTATCTTTAACCAAGAGGACATAATGCGTTTACGTTCTTTAGTTCATGTTGCTTATAACGAAAATTTAAGATAGAGGGCCCCTACCGATGTTTTAGTTGATAAGATTTCTGAGCTTAATGATAATTTTGCTATACAACACAATGGATTGGGTTTCTCTCTTGGACACAAGCTCATGAATTTTTGCCAAAAGAATGCTTATAATGATGAGTTGGTCATACAATACGAGGGGCCAAAGGAGGAACGAATTCCTCCCAAACTTGATCTTGGGGATGCTGATCCTATTAAATTTAGCCCTTTTGATTAGTTTTTCTTACCACAAAGAAAACTTGCTGCTGAACGAAGGGAGTATGAGATGACTTTTCGAGATTTTCCTTATCATTATTATGATTATACCTAGATCTATTCGTGTTTTATGCCTAGCTAAGGGCGTTAAACAATAGCGCTTGTTGGGAGGCAACCAAATTTTATTTTTGTTTTTGCTTTTTAGGTTCTGTTTTGCAATAAATAATTAATCTAGTCTCTGGTTAGATGTGGTTTTGTGTTTCAATTAGTGTTTGTGCCAAGTAACACCTTTGGGATAGCTTACAGTGATAGTTGATTTGATCTTGCTGAAAAATAGAAACTTTTGCGCCCAGGACAAAAATTCTCATTTTTAACAGAAGCGTGATCTTGATTTGATTACTTTTTCTGAAGATTAATAAGCAAATTGCTTAGGTCCTCCAAATTTTTCAGAATTTTTGGAGTTACAGAAGTATTCGTGAGTTACAGATTACTATAGATTGTTCTGTTTTTGACAAATTCTGTTTTTTATGTGTTGTTTGCTTATTTTGATGATTCTAGGGGTAGTATCGGGGGGTATGAACCATGGATAAGTTGGAATACAGTAGATATTACACCAATATAAATAAAGAATGAGTTCACAACTGTAACAAAAGTGGTGATTTGTTTTCTTATACTAACGGAGCTTATGAGATTTTCTGTTGAGTTTTGTGTTGTGAAGTTTTCAAGTTTTGGGTTAGGATTTGATGGACTATGGAAGAAGGAGTGGCAAGAGCCTAAGCTTGCGGATGACCAAGGCACCCCAAGGCAATATTCAAGGAAAACCAAGAGCCTAAGCTTGGGGATGCCCCAGAAGGCACCCCTCTTTCGTCTTCGTCTATCGGTAACTTTACTTGAGGCTATATTTTTATTCACCACATGATATGTGTTTTGCTTGGAACGTCTTGTATGATTTGAGTCTTTACTTTTTAGTTGCGACAATCATCCTTTCTATACACACATTTTGAGAGGGACACACATGAATCAAGATTTATTATAATCTCTATGTGCTTCACTTATATGTTTTGAGCTAGGCAATTTTGCTCTAGTGCTTCACTTATATCTTTTTAGAACATGGCGGTGGTTTTATTTTATAGAAATTGTTGAACTCTCATGCTTCACTTATATTATTTTGAGAGTCTTTAAACAACATGGTAATTTGCTTTGGTTATAAATTTAGTCCTAATATCACAGACATCCAAGGGGGGTATAATAAAAACTTTCATATAAAGTGCATTGAATACTACGAGAGGTTTGATTCCTTATGATTGTTTTGAGATATAAAGATGGTGATATTAGAGTCATGCTAGTGAGTAATTGTGAATTTGATAAATACTTGTGTTAAAGTTTGTGATTCTCGTAGCATGCACGTATGGTGAACCGTTATGTGTTGAAGTCGGAGCATGATTTATTTATTGATTGTCTTCCTTATGAGTGCCGGTCGGGGACGAGCAATGGTATTTTCCTACCAATCTATCCCCCTAGGAGCATGCGTGTAGTACTTCGTTTCGATAACTAATAGATTTTTGCAATAAGTATGTGAGTTCTTTATGACTATTGTTGAGTCCATGGATTATGCGTACTCTCCCCCTTCCGCCATTGCTAGCCTCTCTAGTGCCGCGCAACTTTCGCCGGTACCATAAACCCACCATATACCTTCCTCAAAACAGCCACCATACCTACCTATTATGGCATTTCCATAGCCATTCCGAGATATATTGCCATGCAACTCTCCACCCTTCCGTTTCTTATGACACACTTCATCATTGTCATATTGCTTTGCATGATCATGTAGTTGACATCGTATTTGTGGCAAAGCCACCGTTCATAATTGTTTCATACATGTCACTCTTGATTCATTGCACATCCCGGTACACCGCCGGAGGCATTCATATAGAGTCATATTTTGTTCTAAGAATCGAGTTGTAATTCTTGAGTTGTAAGTAAATAAAATTGTGATGATCTTCTTTATTAGAACATTGTCCCATGTGAGGAAAGTATGATGGAGACTATGATTCCCCCACAAGTCGGTATGAGACTCCGGACGAAAAAAAGAGGCCAAAAAATGAGAGAAGGCCCAAATAAAAAAATGAGAGAAAAGAGAGAAGGTGCAATGCTACTATCCTTTTACCACACTTGTGCTTCAGAGTAGCACCATGATCTTCATGATAAAGAGTCTCCTATGTTGTCACTTTCATATACTAGTGGTAATTTTTCATTATAGAGCTTGGCTTGTATATTCCTATGATGGGCTTCCTCAAATTGCCCTAGGTCTTCATGAGCAAGTGAGTTGGATGCACACCCACTTAGTTTCTTTTTGAGCTTTCATAAACTTATAGCTCTAGTGCATCCGTTGCATGGCAATCCCTACTCACTCACATTGATATCTATTGATGGGCATCTCCATAGCCCGTTGATACGCCTAGTTGATATGAGACCATCTCCTTCTTTTTGTCTTCTCCACAACCACCTTCTATTCCACCTATAGTGATATGTCCATGGCTCACACTCATGTATTGCGTGAAAGTTGAAAAGGTTTGAGAACATCAAAAATATGAAACAATTTCTTGGCTTGTCATCAGGGTTGTACATGATTTGAATATTTTGTGTGATGAAGATGGAGTATAGCCAGACTATATGATTTTCTAGGGATAAGCTTTCTTTGGCCATGTATTTTGAGAAGACATAATTGCCTTGTTAGTATGCTTGAAGTATTATTGTTTTTTGTCAATATTAAACTTTTGTTTTGAATCTTACGGATCTGAACATTCATGCCACAATAAAGAAAATTACATGGATAAATATATTAGGTAGCATTCCACATCAAAAATCCTGTTTTTATCATTTACCTACTCGAGGATGAGCAGGAATTAAGCTTGGGGATGCTTGATACGTTTACAATGTATCTATAATTTTTTATTGTTCCGTGCTATTATATTATCTCTTTTGGATGTTTTATATACATTAGTATGCTATTTATATTATTTTTGGGACTAACATATTAACCTAGAGCCCGGTGCCAGTTACTGTTTTTTCCCTGTTTTTGAGTTTCGTAGAAAAGGAATACCAAACGGAGTCCAAACTGAATGAAACCTTTGCCATGATTTTTCTTGGACCAGCAAACTTGGACATGAAGTCGGAGGAGCTACGAGGTGGCCACAAGGACGGAGGGCGCGCCCAGGGGGATAGGGCGCGCCCCCCACCCTTGTGGGCCCCCGTGCACCTCCTGGCCTAATTCTTTCGCCTATATATGCCCAAATATCCCCAAGCCACCAGAGGCATCCATGAAAACACTTTTCCACCGCCGCAACCTTCTGTACCCGTGAGATCCCAGCTAGGTTCTTTTTCCGGCACCCTGCCGGAGGGGGATTCGAGCATGGAGGGCTTCTACATCAACTCTATTGCCTTTCCGATGGAGCGTGAGTTGTTTACCATAGACCTAGGGGTCCATAGCTAGTAGCTAGATGGCTTCTTATATCTCTTTGATTCTCAATACCATGTTCTCCTCGATGTTCTTGGAGATCTATTCGATGTAATACTTTTTTGCGGTGTGTTCGCCCAGATCCGATGAATTGTGGATTTATGATCAGCTTATCCATGAATATTATTTGAATCTTTTCTGAATTCTTTTATGCATGATTTGATATATTTGTAATTCTCTTCGAACTATCTGTTTGGTTTGGCCAACTAGATTGGTTTTTCTTGAAATGGGAGAAGTGCTTAGCTTTGGGTTCAGTCTTGCGGTGTCCTTTCTCAGTGACAGTAGGGGCAGCAAGGCATGTATTGTATTGTTGCCATCGAGGATAAAAAGATGGGTTTTCATCATATTCCATGAGTTAATTCCTCTACATCATGTCATCTTACTTAATGCGTTACTCCGTTCTTTATGAACCTAATACTCTAGATGCATTCTGGATAGTGGTCGATGTGTGGAGTAATAGTAGTTGATGCAGAATCGTTTCGGTCTACTTGACACGGACGTGATGCCTATATTCATGATCATTGCCTTAGATATCGTCATAACTTTGCACTTTTCTATCAATTGCTCGGCAGTAATTTGTTCACCCACTGTATTATTTTCTATCTTGAGAGAAACCTCTAGTGAAACCTATGGCCCCGGGGTCTATTTTCCATCATATAAGTTTCCACTTTACTATTTTGCAATCTTTTACTTTCCGATCCATAAACCAAAAATACCAAAAATATTTACCTTATCGTTTATCTATCTCTATCAGATCTCACTTTTGCAAGTAACCGTGAAGGGATTGACAACCCCTTTATCGCATTGGGTGCAAGTTGTTTTATTGTTTGTGCAGGTATTCGGTGATTTGTGCGCTGTCTCCTACTGGATTGATACCTTGGTTCTCAAACTGAGGAAATACTTATCTCTACTTTGTTGCATCACCCTTTCCTCTTCAAGGAAAAACCAACGCAAGGCCAAGAAGTAGCACACCCATCCAGAGACGTGTCATGCAGGTAGACGAGACGGTGGCAGAACAGCACGGAAAGGCTTGCCGGGCTCCCCACGATGTGACACTAAGTGTTGCATTTAATGCACCTTGTCATGTGTGCAGAGTTAGGTATGATAGCACTGTTTGCTATCTAATCAGTACACAATGACTGATTTGCCATTGTGGTGACCCCTTTGTCTATAAAAGGAGGGCTATGGCGACCTTAGAAAGGATTCAGACCCTTGTATACTCATACGCGTGTAGCTGCTCTCGCCACGAGGCAACCCTGCTGGGCTAGAGCACTGCGTCTCCACCACAGTCCTCAGAACAATCCACCAAAGAAGGAGTAGGGTTTTACGCCTCACGGTGGCCCAAACTTGGGTAAAAACTGCTTGTGTGATCGCCACCGCACTGCGTTGTGCCCTCCGCTCTTTGTGCAATGTGCTCTTCCCCCCTACCGAACCACAAGGGGACGATGGTCCCATAGGTAGCCGTGTTTTCCCCTGACACTGCGGCGCGCCCCCTACCCTAATCTAAGTTGGTTTGAGGTGTCCTTTGGCCGTAAGGAAGCTAATATCTGGATAAAAATCCGCTCAAAATTTTAGCACAATCGGAGTTAGAAATCTCCAAGAATTTAAGAAATGATTTTCGGCCAGAAAATAGGAACGCGAAACAGAAGAGAACAGAGAGAGAAAGAAAGAGAGAGAGAGAGATCCAATTTCGGAGGGGCTCCTGCCCTCCGGGAGCCATGGCAGCCATGGACTAGAGGGGAAACTCTCCTCCCAGCTAGGAGGGAGACCAAGGAAGATGAAGAAGAGGGGTACTCTCTCCCCCTCTCTCCCAGCGGCGCCGGAGTGCCGCCGGGGCAATCATCGTGATGGCGATCTACACCAACAACTTCGCTGCCATTACCACCAACTCTCTCCCCCTCTATGCAATGGTGTAACACCTCTTCTCCTTGTTCTAATCTCAACTTAAACATGGTGCTCAATGCTATATATTATTATCCAATGATGTGTGGCAACCCTATGATGTTTGAGTAGACTCGTTTTGTCATATGGGTTGATTGATGATCATGATTGGTTTGAGTTGTATTTTTATTTTTGTGGTGACCTATGGTGCCCTCCATGTCGCGCAAGCGTGTGGGATTACCATCATAGGGTGTTGCAATATGTTCAAATTTTCCTTATAGTGGGTTGCGTGAGTGACGGAAACACAAACCCGAGTAAGGGGGTTGTTGCGTATGGGGGTAAAGAGGACTTGTTACTTAATGATATTGTTGGGTTTTAACTTAATGATATTTAGCAGTTGTGGATGCTTGCTAGAGTTCCAAACATAAGTGCATATGATCCAAGTACGGAAAGTATGTTAGCTCCTGCCGCTCCCTCATACGAAATTGCAATAATGATTATTGGTCTAGTTATCAATTGCCCAGGGAAAAATCCTTATCTTGTCTTACAAAAAGATTTCTACTAAACAACTAACTTTTATTATCTTGCAAATAACTACTAGTTTTATTCCCGTTAAAGTACTTATAGTTCTATTCTTGCAAACTTATCCTATTACACCTACAAAGTAGTTTTATTCTTGTTCTAGGTAAAGCCAACATTAAGTGTTCATAGAGTTGTAGCGGTGGTCGATAGAACTTGAGAGGGTATAAATTCTACCTTTAGCTCCTTGTTGGGTTCGACACTCTTATTTATCAAAAAAAAACTACAATTTATCCCCTACACTTGTTGGTTATCAAGACATTTTTCTGGCACCATTGCCGAGGAGCAATAGCGTGGGGTGAATATTCTCGTGTGTGCTTGTCTGCTTTATCACTAAGTAGTTTCTATTTTCTGTTCTAAGTTGTTCTCTATATTTAGTTATGGATATGGAACACGAAATACAAAAAAATATTTGTACTTGCTACTCATGGAGATGGGAAACCTCCTAAAACCCTCGGTGGTGGTTATGTGGAAAAAATTGATACTACTTTGATAATCCTGATAAATCTCCATTCAACTTGATAATGGGAAATACCTTGGATCACTTGGAATAGTTTAGGGATTATCGATTGTCTCAAAAAGGGAAACACTTATGGGATCAAATTAAAATGTTGTGTTGGTATGCTTGAGATATGATTATACTTGTTGTTCGAATTTGAAAGCTCCACACCTTCCCTTTCAATGTGAATTTAATGATAATGAAACGTTGGATTCTTATTCTAATGGTGTATATGATTACTATGATGTAGAACCAATAGAATATTTTTTTGCTTTTAAGGGTGTTTGTGAAATGGAATCTTTGTTTGAAAAGTACAAATTGTGATGATGCTCTTTACAGATCTAAAACTTATGCTATACTTAAATATTGCTATGAGAACTATGAATACAATGCCGATATTAATGAGTTTATTGAGGAAGTCTCCGCTGTCCAAGAAGAGACTAATATTTTGCAGGAATCTATGGAGGAAGAAATTGCTGAAACTTTGAGTTCATTAGATGAAAAGATGAGGAGGAAAGCGAAGAACAAAAGGAGGAAGAGCGGATTGGCTACCCTTGCCCACCTTGTAATGAGAGTAACTCTTCAACTCATACATTGTTTAATTTTCCTTCGTCCTTATCGAAGGATGAATCCTATGATAATTGCTATGATCCCTTGGATTCATTTGAAATATCCATTTTTGATTAAAATGATGCTTGCTATGCCTGTGGCCATGTTGCCAATATGAATGATGCTTATGGAGATGAACTTACTATAGTTCCTTATGTTAAAAATGAAATTGTTGCTGTTGCACCCACGGATGCTAGTCCTATATTATCTTTTTGAATTCTCCCAACTACACTATATAGGAGAAGTTTGCACTTATATATTAAGGATTATATTAATGGGCTGCATTTTACCATTACACATGATGGTTTTGAAGAAGATAATATGCATGTGCTTGCTGCTCCTAATTGCAATTATTATGAGAGACGAACCACATATCCACCTCTCTACATTTCTAATACGATAAAATTGCAAGAAACTATTTATACTTTGCGTTAGCCTTTACTTGGTGTGCATGAATTGTTCTTCTATGACATGCCAATCACAAGGGAGAGAGTTAGATTCCGTTGTTCTATGATATATGTTGCTTTGTGCTCACTAATGAATTATAAATCATTGTTAATTAAAATTGCCTTTAATATACCTTGTGATCCGGGTGGATCAATTACTTGAGCACTTTACAGCCAGGGAGACAATCTAGGTTTTAAAGAGTCGTTTATTTTTGTTGTATGCTTTTAAAAACTTTAAAAAGAAAAAATATAGAGGGGAACCTAAAACTTTTCAGAAAGAAAAGTGAACGTGAGAAAGACGAACACCGTCGAAGTGGCGGACGTCCTTGAACTTTGTTTAGCCCCATGCAAACTTCGTGAATCATGATTACAGAAACTTTTGAACAAAAATAATTATCCCCTTGTACAAATCCATTGTATTATGAAAATAATGTGCCAAGATTTACCTAGGATGTTTAAATTGCTTGTTTGGTGTGTGCTGTGAACAAACATAAACTTTTGCAGTAGTGCTTGAATTTTCATAATTTACTAGAATGTGCAAAAACTCTGAAATTTTTACACAGTACTGTTATTCAAATTTTTTATCATGTCCTAATGTTTTCGAATTATTTGAGATATAGAAGTATATACCATCTGTCTCTTTACAGACAGTCCTGTTTTCATAGATTGCTGTTATAAATTCTTTATTTGCTTATGTTTGAAATGTTGTTTAGCCCCATTGAGTTGGGAGCCATAGAATTGTGATTGCATACAGTGGGAAATGTTTTATTACAATTATACAATAATTTTACTACGGGACATGATGTGAGTTTATGTTATATCTAATAACCCCTCTAATAAAAAACTCGGTTAAGTTTTGTGTGAATGAAGTGTTCGAAAATCAAGGAGGTATCGATATGAGAAAAATAAGGAGAGGAAAGGGGTCAATATTGGGAATTCCCAAGGTACCCCAAGTAAATATTCAAGGTGACTCAAGTGTCTAAGCTTGGGGATGCCCGAGAAAGCATCCCATCCTTCTTCGACAATTATCAGTATATTTAGGTTTTTGTTTTGTTCACATGATATGAGTAAATTCTTGGAGCGTCGTGTGCTTCTTATTTTTCTTTTAGTAATGCACCATGCTAGTATGAGATAGTCCTTGGTTGATTTATAGAATTATCTTTGCACTTCACTTATATCATTTGAGTATGGCTTTATAGAATGCTTCATGTGCAGCACTTATATCATTTGAAGTTTGGATGCTTGTTCTCTACATTTGGAAAATTGTTATTTATAGAATGCTCTTTTGCTTCACTTATATATGTCAGATCATGGGCAAGTATTTGTAGAAATAATTAAACTCTATTGCATCACTTATATCTATTTAGAGTCTCAACATGAATTGGTCATTCACATGGTTAGTCATTAAATCCTACAGAAAACTTGTATATCGCTAAATATGATAAGTTTGATTCCTTACAATAGTTTTGCAATATTGAGATGGTAATATGTGGGAGGTACTAGTAAATAATTGTGGTTCAGTAAGAATATTGGTGTTATGGTTTGTGATTCCTGAATCACGTACGTATAGTCTCTAGTTATGTTAATAAGTTGGAGCATGATATATTATTGAGTGATTTCCTTTGCGTGAGGGTCGGGGGAGCGCGATAGTTAACTCCTACCAACCTCCCCCTTAGGGGCATGCGTAGTAGTACTTTGCTTTGAGGGCTAATAGACTTTCACAATAAGTATGTGAGTTCTTTATAACTAATGTGAGTCCGTGAATTATACGCACTCTTACCTTTCCGCAATTTGCTAGCCTCTTCGGTACCGTGCATTGCCCTTTCTCACCTCGAGAGTTGGTGCAAACTTCGCGGGTGCATCCAAACCCCATGATATGATACGCTCTATCACACATAAGCCTCCTTATATCTTCCTCAAAACAGCCACCATACCTAACTATCATGGCATTTCCATAGCCATTTCGAGATATATTGCCATGCAACTTCACTGTTCCGTTACTATGACATACACCTGCGTTGTCATATTGCTTTGCATGATCATATAGCTAACATAGTATTTGTGGCTCAACCATCTTTCATCACTATTATACACATTATGCTACGTCATTGCACATCCTGGTACACTGCCAGAGGCATTCATATAGAGTCATATTGTTCTAGATACCCATTTACAATATTGAATTGTAAGTAAACAAAATTATGATGATCATAATATTAGAGCATTGTCCCAGTGTGGAAATGAAAAAAGAGCCCAATAAAAAAGAGTCCAAAAAGAGCTCAACAAAAAAATGAGAGAAAAAGAGAGAAGGGTCAATGTTATTATCCTTTTATCACACTTGTGCTTCAGAGTAGCACCATGTTCGAGAGTCTCATGAGTTGTCACTTTCATATACCAGTGGGATTTTTCCATTATAGAACCTGGCTTGCATATTCTGACGATGGGCTTCCTCAAATGACCGAGGTCTTCATGAGCAAGCAAGTTGGATGCACACCCACTTAGTTTACAGTTGAGCCTTCATACACTTATAGCTCTCAGTGCATCTGTTGCATGGCAATCCCTACTCCTCGTATTGAAATCAATTGATGGGCATCTCCATAGCCCATTGATTAGCCGTGTCAATGCGAGACTGTCTTCCTTTTTGACTTATTCTTATTAATCCCTACAACCGCATTCTATTCCACCCATGCTGCTATCCTTGGCACACGCTCATGTATTGTGTGGGGCTTGAAAATGCAGAAGTGCGTTAAAAAGTATGAACCAATTGCTCGGTGTCGACGTTCTCGGATCGGGGGTACCTAGATCTGCCTACCTGCGGCCCAGGGCATGGCTCCTTCGACGGCCTGGTACGGCCCAGCTGCAAGACCCCCCAAGTCAAGACCCTCGCGAGGGCCCCGGTCTCGCGAGGAGAACGATGCCAAGACCTCTGAGGGAGCAGCTGTCCGAGCCTGCCTCACGAGGCTGTGATGACGTGAGCCATGATGACCAGGGCCAGGCAGGCGCCAGCTGGCGCAGGGGAGACAGTTTTCTATTTGGTGCTAAGGAGGCAAGGACAGACGCGAGTTCCCATGGAATCTCCCAAAGGTTTCCATTCTGGTGCAATGAGACCAAGACCACGAGCTCGGCAAGACGGATGTCATCGCCGAGCCCACCTCCGCATCACGACCAGAAGCTTTGCAGGCGAAGACCACCTTTTGTCAGGATTAGATGTACTTCTTGTCCCCTTTCGAATTGGCCGTTGTGGGATCCCTCCCGCCTAAGTTTTGAGGGAAGAGGACCAAGGCCACTATAAGTATAGGCTAGCCACAACCTTAGAAAGGGAGAGCCCCTGACCGGATCCACTCCACCTTCACTACCCAAGCCCTCGCGAGGCTGCTCACCCACTGTACTAGTTCATCCTCAGCCTCCTCGTGAGACCAATCCACCACAAAGCAGGAGTAGGGTTTTACACCGCAAGGTGGCTCGAACCTAGGTAAACTGTTGTGTTCATCATCTTCCCCGCTCACACGACCTCGACGAGGCTTGGCCGTGGGGTGGTGAGCTTGAGGCTTGAGCTGGTTGAGATCTTCTCACACGCCCTAGAGTTCGGACCTTCTTGGGTCTGCGGTGCCCTGAATCCGAAATTTGGAGCACTAGGTAGGGGCGTGTCGAAGCTCCGCCCTCATCAAGCATGCTCCATCCCCGCTTCATCGCATCCATGATAAGGGCTCTCCGATATCGCGTTGAGCGGTGGGATGCACGCATCGGTCAGATGGTGGCCCTCGGTCGCGGTGTTCCTCGCCATACCCCGCCTCCCTCGGCGAACGCTCATCGACGGCAGGGTTTGCCGCCGCCACCGCTCCGCAGCACGGCGGACGCATCGCCGCGCCCTCCTTCAACACCGCCATGACATCATCCCCCCACGCTCGTCGTAGGCTGACGGGCGCGGAGGCCATGCTCCTGATGGCGTCCGAGTTGTTGTGCTACTGCCCCGCCGACGGTGACTACGACGCTTGGCTCAACCGTGTCGTTGAGCTGCTCGACGCCGCTTGCGGGGGTATGGAGCCTTTTTGTCCCCCGCCCGTGTCGTGACCCTCGCCATGAGCCCGCGCATGCCCCTGCGGCGTCTGTTCGTCCTTCTAGAAAAGACCCGTAGGGCCCTGCGGCAGAGAGGGAGAGAACGGGATCTCCCCTCCAGCCTAGGAGCTCCCCCAGGCTTCAAGCAGGGTAGGTGCCCCCCGCGGGAGGCACCACGGCGGGCCACCTCATGGCCATCGTGACCCGTCAGCGGCAGTGGCGATTGGCAAGACGGTAGAACCGGGGGCTGTCGGAAGGCAAGCCCCCACCAGCTCGGTTGTCAAGATCGTCATGGCCTAATGAGGCCCAGGGGATCCTCGCGAGCCAACGCAGTGCCCCGACCGCACCATCAGCAACAACGACCCCCCGCTACAACCAATATCCTTAGAACATATTTTCCTAACCTTGGAACGCAGGTGAATTACGCTTCGATAGCACATCCACGAAGCGGTGGCCGGACCAAGCGCGCCGGAGCACACCAGGCGCGTGGCGGCGCCCCGAACTGAGGTGGAGCCCCAGGGGCTCCGGGGGCTCGAGGGACCCGTGAGGCTTGGGAGGCTCGCGAGGGTCCAGGGCCCCCTGAGTCGTCAGGTAGACCCGCTTGAAGACAAACTCAAATTTCTCCCCCTGAAGAATATCATGATGATGAAGGAGCGCCAGCGTTGTTGGGGTCGGATGTTGTTGTAGGGCCTGCCGCAGTGTCGTCCAAGTCTTCATGCTCATCGGTTTCGCGTGATGAAGAATATGAGCTGGCCACCAAGGAAGGAACCTTGACCTTCTTGAATTTCTTCGGTGGAGGAGCAGACCAGTCAAAATCTTCCTTGAGACCCATTTGCTTCAGATCTTCTTCACCATACAGATGTGACATAATAGCCCAGGTGCGACCGAAGACTTCCTGGAGGTAGAAATGGTTTTTTCTTCACTGCATTGTGCGTAGCAGTCATGTTGTGAAGAATAGAACCAAACTGATGTTTAACCCATTTGTGGTTTCGATCCACCTTCTGGTGAATACTGAGGAGATGCTCACGGTCAGTCATCACTCTAGGAGCTGTGGCTTGAGGATTTGGCTTGGATGCATTGGCAGCAGAATCATGAGTGGCAGAGTCACCATTGGTTGTATAAGATGCAGCTTTGTGAAACTGACCATCCAATGGACGATTGCCTTCATCAATAACAGCAGCGGCCTTGCCCTTTTCCTCAGCCGAGGAAAATGTCCGCTTGAGGACTTCAATTGGGGGCAAGTAGCTGAGGTGGTTCTGAAAATCAGCCTTGTAGTTGAGTGAAGACCTTGTTTTGAGGAATCTCATAATCCAGGGTGCGTAAGGCTTCAACTCAAACGGAGAGAGTGCAACATTTGCCAGAGTCCTCATGAAGAAATCCTGATAATTGACAGGAATGCCATGAATGATGTTAAATAGCAGATTCTTTAAGATGCCAACAATTTGCCTTTGATTGGACTCATAGTCTTTGTCAGAATGCGATAGACTGTTCTTGGCACATATAGCAATTCCTTCACAAAGAATTTGGTCCTTGGGGCTTGACCGGGCTTCAGAGTCTTCATTGGCACTTGCATGTAATGGGCAGTGAGTTCAGGATCTTGGTACAGACAACGAGCACCTTCAAGGGGAGGACTGATTGGCAGGGCATGAAGTAATTCAGTATTGTCGGTCACCCAGTCCAACACCCAAGAGTTGATATCATCAGCATCGCCTGTGATGTGCAGGGTTGCATAGAATTCAAGAATGAGCTCTTCATTCCAATCACAAATATCCGTGCAAAAGTTGAGCAATCCTGCATCACAAAGCACACTGAGGACTGGGGTAAAGCAAGGCAATGATTCCATGTCCATGTGAGGAATATGCTCGTGGTCGAAGACTTTGTCCTTGTTGAAGAGTTGTGAAGAATAAAAATTTGCTTGGCTGGCAGTCCAGAAACGCTTCCTTCTAAGACGAGCAGAGTCATATGGGTTGTAGTCAGTGAAGAAAACATGCTCGCCGAATAAGTCATCAGCCTTGAATTTCTTCTTCTTCGAGAAGGGATCCTTTGGCTTGGGCTGAGGAGTATTAGTCAATTTCATCACCACCTCAGGAATCGCAATCTCAGGTTCCATACGCTGAGGAATTCCAGGTTCTTCTTCAGTGACAGCCTGGGTCTTCAATTCTTCATTAACAGCCTGGGTCTTCAATTCTTCATTAACATTTTCTTCAGCACTAGTGGCTGGAATCTCTTCATGGACAGATGGGGTCGCACGAGGTTCTTCAGATCCCATTTGTACTTCAGTATTGACGGGGGACTGAGGAATTTGTTGCAGAGGTGTGAACAGAGGAGAGTTGGGGTGCTGACTTTCCCAAAAGTCATCATTCAACACAGGTGTTGTACACCCAATGTCCACATCTTCTTCTTCACTCTTTTCCTCAAAGCTGGCCTCTTCAGCAGTGAACTGAGGCATGGGCGATGAGACTATTGGGGTTGAAGGGATTGCATCTGCTCCAATTTCTTCATCCAACTGCTCTGACGAAGTAGCAGAAGGAATCTCTTCATTTGATTCACTTGGAATCACATATTCTTCATCAAAAGGAACAAGGTCCTTTGATGGCATGGATGAGACCGAAATAGCATCAATTGGATTCGCAAAAGAGCTGGTCAATGGCTTCATCTTCTTCGGAGCTGAAGAATCTGATGAAGTTGATGCTTTCCTTTTCTTCACTATTGCACGCTCTGCAGCATTGGTTTTCTTCACATCTGATGCAGACGGAAGGATCGGAGTTGGGGTAGGCGCAGGAGCAGAAGAGGAATTTTGTTCAATTACTTCAGGCACAACTGATGCAGTTGCCCTGACTTCTTCAGTTTCTTCAGGCGCAACACTAGTGGTTGCCCTGGCAATTTCTTCAGCGGCTGGAATGCAGTCATCGTCCCTGACACTCTGAGTTTCTTCAGCAGCCTGATTGTCATCTGCGGTGCTGGCATTTTCTTCAGTCGGCTGAGCAGATGCCTCAGCCTGAGGATTTTCTTGTTGCGTTGGGGCTGCAACATTGGAAGTGAACTTCTCAGTTAAATTCACAAATCTGACTTTGGCTCCAAGCCAGTGAGCGCGGTATACGTCAAATTCATGACTGAGCTTCTTGATCTCAGATTGAATAGTGACAAGTTCTTCAGTTGTCAAAGAGATAACGTTTTTCTTCAGGAAGCGCTCCTTCTTGTACTGCGCTTTCTTCAACTGCCTGGCCTTTTCAAATTTCCATTTTTCTTCCTGAATAAAGGCAGTCAGCATATGACTTTGGCCAGGAGTTAACTTGAAATCAGGCATAGGGGTGTTGGGGTCCTTGTGCCAGAGATCAATGTAATCAAGGATGAATTTCGGATCCAAAAGCAGAGGCACATTTGTGCCTTTGGCTCTAGCAGCCTTGAGCTGCCTGTCTCTGATGATTTTGGCAAGCTCTTCATCATGAGCTTCGTCTTTGTCAAACGGCACATGAAAGGCGACCTGCTTCTTGTGAGGACTTGGTCGAGAGCCTCGTCCAGCAGTGGCCTTTTTCTTCAGCAGAGAGGGGCCAGTTGAGGAATTTGGTGCAGCTGATGAACTAGCAAAAGCTCCTGAGGCAATAGAGATGCCTGTTGTCCTTTGGCACGTGGCGAGATGCACAGGTGCTGAGGTTTTTGTCGGAGGAGCTGAGGACTTTGGCGGAGGACCTGAGGACTTTGGAGGAGCTGGAGCGGCTTGAGGAGTTGGCCGTGAGGGCTTTGAAGAATATGGTCGTGAGGGCATTGTTGAGGAACTTGGCCGTGAGGGCATTTGGGGCGAAGCACTTGGCTTATGAGCAGGCTTCTTAGCCATGACCTTCTTTGGCTTGCATGCAGAGGCCTCAGCAGTGGTAGCAGCAGCAGAGTCTTCATTAAATTTCCTCACTGCTTCCTTAGCTATTTTGGCTAGCTTGGCCTGGCGCTTAGCCCATTCATCAGGATAGTCCTCACCACGCTTGAGGCTGGTGGGATCAGCCTCTTGGCCAGGTGCCAATGGAGGTCTTGGGCATGGAGGATTAAAAGCGAATTTCTTCATATACTTGGGAGTAACATATATGTACTCCCTCCATTCCCGTGCCCATCTCCTCTCTATCATTTGTATGCGCACCTTGCATTGATTTTTGTCCTCCTTGCCAAACTTGGCCTCGTCAGGAGTGCAATAATCCTTGTATATGTCTCAGGGATTTCGAAAGCAGTATTGACCTCAGGCCTCTTTCCTCCCTTTTGTGGCTTATTACCGTCAGCCATTTTCTTGAGATGAGGAATATGAACAACAGAATTTTCTGAAGAGGTGTGCAACTTTTCTTCGAGGAACGCTGCAAATGAGTTAAGTTGATGAGAACCTAGTGATTCAGCAGCGGACATGAGTACCTATGAACAGAGTATAGTTGTGAGGAATTTGGAGAGGTCATATGCATTCTCAGAAGTTTTTCAAAAAAGAACAAGTGAGGACTTTGACCAGATGAGTCTTGAAGAATTTCACTAAGCGTTCTTTGTCTTAGGTTCCAGAGTTGTACAGATTGAAAATCCACACCATTGAGGACTCTTGAAGAAAAATGTTGCTTAGAGAAACGGATCAAGAACAGATGACATGTGAGGTGTTTAGTGTGTGAGGATTTGAAGAACAAAACACCTTTTGAGGATTTTGTAGAAAACATTTGAATCAAAGAGGGCAGTAAAAGTAACTTTTAATTACCCTGGACGAAGAACACGACGAACTAGGAAGTGTAGAAGTGAAGCTCGTCAGTTCAGATCTTCCACACCCTAACTTGGCTGAGGAAGACAGCTACAGCGGCGGCGGAGTGAAGAAATCCGCAACCGTCGCGAGTACGACGGCGACGAGGTCGAGGCAGTGAAGCTCTTCCTCACAGGCGACGATGAAGTAGTAGCGACGCTAGGGTTTGAGAAGCTCGAGCGGGAGAGAGATCGAGTGGAGTAAAAACGAAGTGAGGAAGGGGAGGGGTATTTATAGCCGAAGTGAAAAACTGTTCGCCCGAAGAAATTGGATGAACGTGCCCCTGACCGTTCTCATTCGCTTGACATGTGTCACCCACATACTGAGAGGTGGCGATCGTGGGTGAATAGATAAGTATTATCGTGGGATGCTGAACGGTTTAGGCGGGCAATAGCCGAAAATTGAGATAAGATAAGTTTTAAAGTTTCGTTCGCAAATTTTTAAGCTCAGAAGGACACAGTGAAGATTTTGAGCAAGTTTCAAATAGAACGCACATGAAGAATTTGTGAATAGACAGTGTCGTGGTTTTGTCACGGTAGATGTCCTAGAGAGAGGACTTAGTCGTGGAGCCATTGCTACGGGTTAGCTTAAAGGGGTCAAAGCGGACAAGGGACGCAAGAGAGTTTATACTAGTTCGGCCCCTTACGATGAAGGTAAAAGCCTACGTCTAGTTGTGATGGAATTGATGGGGTTTCGATGACCAGGGAGCGAATACGCTTTGCCTGGGTCTCGAGTTGTTGCTTGTTGTCCCTCAACCGCCGCCTGGTCGTCCCCTTATATACATGGGTTGACGCCCGTCGGTTTACAGACTCCGAGGCCGGTTCATAATCATGTCCGGCTCGGTCTCTGCTACGCATATCTTACAATACAAGTTTACATCTCAATGCCGGTTTATGTCTACATGCCTTAAACCGGCTTTGGGCCCTGGGCCATTATGAAGCATCACCGTCTGTCTTCATGGGCTTCAGATACAGATGAACTATTTATGAAGTTAACCCGGCCTCTCCTGGCCGGTTTACGCCCAGTGGTAATATCCCCAACATTAGGCCCCAAATTGATTTGAACTGGTTCATGTCAATCCTCAATACTTGAGAAAATTTCTTCCTCAAAATCTTCACACAATCTTGTAAACCGCCATGACATCATCTTCTAAGATCTTGGTAAACCGCCGTGACGTCACCTGCCATTAACGAGCCTCCGACAATCGAGGCGATAACATCACCTTATATCAAAAATCCGACTCCTCGATTTTCGCATCTGTCGTTTATCTTCTTGTAAATAGGGCCAGGGGGTCTTTCCATTTTCCCCCTCGTGCCTCTTCGCTTCATCTTCCTCCTCGCGACGCCCGAACCTTCAACCTTGGCTGCCGCCATCAACCTTCGACTGCTGCACCACCCTTGGCCGTTGCATCGACCTGAACGTACGAGAACTCCTCCGCGCGCCGCCGCTGCTCAACAGCACCCGTAAGTTTTCCCCTTTCTCTTACCATAGATCTGCGCTTAGGGTTTCCGTCGTTCATCGGTGTTTGTTTCCATGCTTCTTTTCCCTTGTTTATATCCGTGGGTTAGATCCAAAAGCCACCTAGGTGTCGTGCGGTAGTAGTTTTAACCACATAGATCTCGTGCTTTGGCAGTTTCAGCACCTGTTTGATATCCAACAAATCTCATCTTAGTGAACCTTCAGTATACTGGATTTTAGGTCAGAATATCTTTTGTTTTTCCCATGCGCGGTAGATCTCAAATTACCATAGCAAGATGTGAAACTTGTTTGTTCCTTCTCTTATACCCTTTGAATACCAGATTGGCCGGTTTAACCTCACAGATAAAATGATGACCCGGTAGATACCATTAGTCCCCTGTTGAACCGCCAATGCATTACACTGTTCCATTGCCGGACTCCGGTTTACCAATATGCCAGTATCCTCATACCGCTGTATATTTGTCCACTGTAAATCTTAAACTGGTAACACTCATGTTTCAGATTTTCCTTGTCATGGCTAAACAAGTTTATGAGTGCAATTGGGCTCCCTCTCGAGTAAACGAGGAGCAATTAAACAACCTTGTTAAGACGGGCGCCCTAGCCAAGAAAGATGTCATTCACTGGAGGGTCCCTGGCCTGGAAAATCCTCCTACACCCAAGGATGGAGAAGTAGTCGTGTTTGCTGATCATCTCGCACGAGGTTTTAGCCCTCCCGGTTCAAAAGATTTCCGAGATGTGCTAGCCAATTTTCAGCTGCGCCCTCAAGACATTGGTCTCAACTCTGTTACCAATATCTGCCACTTCCAAGTATTCTGTGAAGCTTATCTGCAAGAGGAACCTACGGTCGAATTGTTTAGAGATTTCTTTCATTTAAACCGTCACACCGACTTCTAGATGGACCCAATACGGAACTGGGCGGGATGGCGGTTCAGAAGAGAAAAGAAGTCACCTTCCCCCATCCCAAACTCCACAGTCACCCCAAAGAGTGGAACCAAACTTGGTTTTACTGCATGGATACCTCTCCATCTGACGAAAACCCCCTGCCCGGTTACCGCCCTGAATGCCTGAGCAACACACACTCTTTTCCTCAGAGGCAGACAACAAGAGAACGGGCCAACTATGCTCCCCAACTTTCGAAGCTTAGAGCCTTCATGGCGAACGGTTTGACAGGAGTAGATCTTGCTCGTTGCTGGATAAGCTGGAGCATTCTGCCCTTAAGCCGGCGCCCCGGTTTGATGTGTGAGTACACGGGGAGTTTGAAGGATACTCAGCGGCACATTGACATTCAGCTTACAGATGACGAAGTCACTGAGGCTGTAAAGAAAATACTGAACGAACCGGAGGCCGTCTGTGCCCAAACTGGGCTACTCCCTTTCTGCACCTTCAATAAACCACCAGCTGTAAGAATCATATAATCCTTTGTATCTGAATTTGCTTCTGTCCAAATATTCTCTGGAAGTATGATTATTTTTCTAACAGGGTGATGATCCGTTCTGGAACAAAAAACCATCAATGGATAAACTGGCAAAACCGCAAGACAAACCGGTCAAGCCAGTTTGTCCAAAGACCAAGGTTGTCAAGAAACCTGCCAAGAGAAGGACCACTGCATCCTCCGATCTGCCAGCTGATGACAATGTGCGTAATCCGGAATCAGAGGTAGAACTTGACTCTCTTGGCTTATTTTTCATACATCTCATTGACAATGATTATTATCAGGACGACGCTGAAGGCAGTCACGCCGAGGACGTAGAGGTAACTATTCTTTCCTCCGATTCAGATCCTCTGCCAACATCAAAAATCCGTCAAGCAAACCGGAAAATAAAATTTTCTCACCCTCTTGCTTATTTGGATCCAAACTTTCTTTTGAAGACGCAGCAGCACGAAGCTCGCCGTACAACCCGGCACAGCGGCCAAGTAGTTACCTCCACCAGTTTACCGAACAGTCTGGTTCGAAAACGCCGATCAGAGGTCTCTTATCCCTTTGATACTTCATGCCCAAAAGCAGGCTGTTTTCGCCAGCCTCTTAACCCGTCTGATTCAAATTATCAGGGTACTTCTCACTCATCCTCTGGCGAGTCTTCGGCCACACAGCTTCCACCTCTCAAAACAGTTCCTGGGTGAGTTATGCACATGTCTTTATTCTTGATATGTTATCTTTTCATACTGTACTGATCCTTATGTCTTATCTTTTCGCAGCGCCAAGCCAAGACCCAGCAAGAAAGCTCGGTTGAACAAACCGGCTGATGAAAATGTAGCTGCTGAACCGGAAACAACTCCAGATCTGGAAGGAACCGATGCTGACGCCATGCTTCATGATCCGCCGCTTCAAGACCATGATTTCCTTGCTGAACAAGTGCAAGTTGATACTACAAGTCATGCAGACCAACCAACCAACCCTGTCCGAACTGGTGACAAACCGGTCAGTCCAACGAAGGACACTGATAAACCGCCAACTCCGGCAGGAGCCTCGGATGAACAAGATGATGATGTTATGATTACTGGCACTGGCCACTCCACTCCAGGCAACCCTGTAGCTTTGTCAAAGCATACTGCCAAGGATGATCTCTCTACTATCGGCAAAGGCAAATGGAATGCCTATTTATCAAGCTTCGCCAACCTCAATGTTCAAGATATTCACTCTGGCTTCTTGAACCGTCTGTATACCAGTCGCGATTATGAAGCTAGTTTGCTAAACTTGATGAAGGAGCGATATGAGGTAACTACTGTTTTTCTCCTTTGTCCACTTTCAGTTTATCGGCTCGTAGTAGCTCCCAAGTGACGGTTTATGATACCAATCTAAACCGGTACTTTTGTCATAACTTAATCTTGCCTGTTTAGCCCCCAGGGACCAGATTACCTTGTTAAGATGAACTGGTTCCTTCAAATTTGTCATACTTCTCTTTCTCCGGTATAGGCCCCAAGGGCCGGTTTAACTTTATAAAGATGAACCGGGACTGTAGAAGAATTCCCATATCAACAACTTTTTGAGCAAACACACATTAGCCCCCAAGTACCAAGCTTAATACTTGTATTGTGTTTGGGACATGTAAAAATTTCTGAATAAACGCAAATATGCATTAGCCCCCAAGTACTAATGGCATAACTTGTTATGTGCTTGGTACTTCAAATATGTACTGTCAACTCATTATGTATCTGTCTCTTTGCAGGCGGAGCTGAGCAAGAAGGACCGCCAAACCGCTGATCTGTAGGAGAACATCAAAACCTAGCAATCTGAAGCCTCCAAAGCAAAGGAAGAGTTGACCCGCACTCTAGGTGCTATAGAGAAACTGAAAGAGGGCTTCAACAAAGAGCGGGCGGATTGGGAGATTGAAAAAAGCCGCTTTGATAAAAAGGGCTGAAAACGCAGAAGTCGCTCTTAAACCGGTGGTTGACGAGCTGACTGGTGTAAAGCGGCAAGTGCATGCTATGACCTCTGCTGTGTTTGGTAAGCATCCTTCCTTTATGCTTTCAACATATCCTCTCATGTGTTGCCGGTTTACTGATGTTTGTAATGATACAGGAACCCGTATTAGCCATCTGGGCTCAGATGTGCAGAAGAAGCTGAAGGCTGCCTACATGCTGATAGAGCAACTTTATACCGGCGCACAACGGATTATCTGCACCGCTTCGCACAATAAGCCACCCCCGACGTTGATCAAGGATACCTTAGACAGGCTATCTATGATGCCTGCCCGGATGGAAGAGCCAAGGAGGTCTGCTGCAAGGGTTGGCGCTCTGACCGCGCTAACCCGGGCAAAAGCATGGGTGCCTGATCTTGATCCGACGGACGTGGCTAAGGGCTACCCAAGCTTGAAAGAGGATGGATCAGAATTTTGCACTGAAGATCTCCGCGCCATAAACTGAGAAGTACGTCCACTGGCTTGTCAACTTGCTGAAGAAGCTGATCTTTCACATTATCAGGCGAGTTATGATATCAACAACAAGCGGGTTGGTGCACCAGCTCTTGAAACTCAAAGCCTGATCCCTCCAATCCGTAAGCACACTTATGCCCCTGATATTGAACCGTCCACCCTTATAAGCGACGAAGCTGTGTTCCAAGCTTTGACTGGGATCGACTGGACAACTGTTGACTTCCAGCCGCTGGGTAGGGACGAAGAAGAAGAGCCGGTGCAAGATGACCCGCAGCCATCAGGCCAAGCTGCTCAGTGATCATAACCCGATGGCCAGTTTATCCTTCCATTTTGTAATGTTTATTGAGAAACAATTATTACTTTGAGTACTGAAATGCCTTGTAATAGGCTAGTAAAAACACTTGGTCTGTTATGCCTTCGTGCATATTTATCTGCAACTGATGCGTGTTAATCCGCCATGCTTTGAGATATATAATCCATAGCTTTTTATTCCAATTGTTCCTGCAGATAAAAAAGCTTAAAAATGCCCTGGCGGTTTACCACCGGGCGGGTCATGATACCCAACTATATATATGACCAAGTTTTATAACCAAGGTTGTAAAAGATAACCAAGTATGGAAATATATGATACCTGCGACCTTTAGGCATATTGTTGGCTGACCAACCTTGTAATGAAGGTAATAACCTTAATCCGGAGTAAAGGCATCTCCTATTATATAATGTCGGTTTACAACAAAACCGTTCCGGGTTGTGAAAAACACCGGCTTATTCCATACTGGTGACTATGAG
Source organism: Triticum aestivum (assembly GCF_018294505.1). Taxonomy (NCBI): domain Eukaryota; kingdom Viridiplantae; phylum Streptophyta; class Magnoliopsida; order Poales; family Poaceae; genus Triticum; species Triticum aestivum. The sequence goes on along the minus strand of NC_057802.1, from coordinate 246,995,057 downwards.
TCAAAACCAGACCGGGCTGATAGTCTCCGGATTATAACTTGGCCATGTACTGACAACTTGTAGTTGACAGCCCAACCGGATTAAGAAACACTAGTTTAAAAACATCACAAATCTTAGCAAAAGAAAAAAGAAACTTAGCAAAAGGCAAATAAAACCGTTGTAGTCGAGGCTTTTCACGGGCTGCCAGGCCCCAAATTTGATCAAGAGGTGTTGCTATGGTTCGGATTCGACCAAGCCCCCAAATGATGCTGTGGCATTACGCCGATCAAAAGGCATTGCTATGGTTCGGGTTCGACCAAGCCCCCAAGTGATTCTGTGGCTTTACGCCGATCAAGAGGCGTAGTCATGGTTCGGGTTCGACCATGCTCCCAAGTGATGCTGTGGCATTACGCCGATCAAGAGGTGTAGCTATGGTTCGGATACGACCAAGCCCCCAAGTGATCTGATATCAAGCTTTAAGAAGCTAAGTCAAGGGGTAAACCGGACGCGG
>NC_057802.1:246913713-246994557 GCF_018294505.1 Triticum aestivum | reverse complement strand
GAGGCGTAGTCATGGTTCGGGTTCGACCATGCTCCCAAGTGATGTTGTGGCATTACGCCGATCAAGAGGCGTGGCTATGGTTCGGATACGACCAGGCCCCCAAGTGATTCTGTGGCTTTACGCCGATCAAGAGGCGTAGTCATGGTTCGGGTTCGACCATGCTCCCAAGTGATGCTGTGGCATTACGCCGATCAAGAGGTGTAGCTATGGTTCGGATACGACCAAGCCCCCAAGTGATCTGATATCAAGCTTTAAGAAGCTAAGTCAAGGGGTAAACCGGACGCGGCTTTGTAAGCTCCATGTAACCACACGTGATGTAAGAAAACAACAGATACCCCGCTTTAGCCGAGGTTCCGGTTTATTATATTGATCATAATATATACATAAGCAGAGCTTGTAGCTCAAGTATAGTAGGGCCGAAGATGAGCAATATTCCACGGCCTGTTGGTCTCCTCCTCCGATTTACGTGAGTCTTTGCGTTCTCGAACATCCATTAGGTAGTACGACCCATTGTGCAAATCCTTGCTGACCACAAAAGTCCCTTCCCAAGGGGGGATAGCTTGTGCATATCCGTCTGATCCTGGATGAGTCGAAGCACCAAATCTCCTTCTTGAAAGGTTCTGGTTCTAACCCAGCGGCTATGATAACGACGCAGATCTTGTTGATAAATCGCCGAACGGGCTGCCGCCATGTCACGGTCCTCATCTAAAAGGTCAAGAGCTTCTTGTCGTGCCTTCTCATTATCCGTTTCAACATATGCCAATGCACGAGACGAATCATGACGGATGTCACTAGGAAGAACCGCTTTTGCTCCATAAACCATGCAGAACGATGTGTAGCCTGTTGATCTGTTGGGTGTGGTATTGATGCTCCATAATACTGAAGGTAACTCCTCAACCCAACAACCCGGCGTCCGTTGCAAAGGAACCATAAGCCGGGGTTTGATGCCTCTCAAGATCTCTTGATTGGCCCTCTCCGCTTGACCATTGGACTGGGGGTGAGCCACTAATGACACGTCAAGCCGGATGTGCTCACGTTGACAGAACTCCTTCATGGCACCCTTTGACAGATTGGTACCACTGCCTGTTATAATGCTGTGTGGAAAGCCAAACCGGAAGATCACCTCTTTGATGAATTAAACTGCCGTGGCTGCATCACACTTACTAACTGGCTCTGCCTCCACCCATTTTGTGAACTTATCAACTGCCACCAAAAGGTGGGTCTTCTTGTCCTTGGACCTCTTGAAAGGCCCAACCATATCCAGCCCTCAAGTTGCAAATGGCCAGGTGATTGGAATCATCCTCAATTCTTGAGCTGGTACATGAACACGTCATGATAATTTTTGACAGCCATCACATCTTTTAACCAAGTCCTCGGCATCAGCATGAGCTGTCAACCAATAAAAACCATGACAAAATGCCTTGGCCACCAAAGATTTTGAACCGGCGTGGTGTCCACAATCTCCTTCGTGGATCTCACGCAAAATTTCCCGGCCTTCCTCAGGAGATACACAGCGTTGAAACACCCTTGTCACACTGTAATGATGTAACTCTCCATTGATAACAGTCATGAACTTGGACCGCCGGGTTACCTGTCTGGCCAACGTTTCATCCTCTGGTAACTCGCCCCGGTTTATATACACCAGATACGGAACCGTCCAATCCGGGATAATACGTAGAGCTACCACCAACTGAGCCTCCGGATCAGGAACAACCAAATCCTCTTCACCATGGAGCTTGACGGACGGATTATGCAAAACGTCCAGGAAAACATTAGGTGGAACCGGTTTACGTTGGGAACCCGGGCGGCTTAAAGCATCTGCCGCTTCATTCTTCCGCCGGTCTACGTGATCCACCTGATAACCTTTGAAATGACCTGCAACAATATCCACCTCACGACGATATGCTGCCATCAGAGGGTCCTTGGAATCCCAAGTGTCAGACACTTGTTGAGCTACCAGATCCGAGTCACCGAAGCACTTAACTCGACTGAGATTCATCTCCTTAGCCATCCGTAGACCATGGAGTAAGGCCTCATATTCAGCTGCATTATTAGTGCAAGGGAACATCAAACGGAGAACATAACAAAACTTATCACCTCGTGGGGAAGTTAACACGACTCCAGCCCCCGAGCCCTCCAATTGCCTAGACCCATCAAAATGAATAGTCCAATAAGTGTGATCTGGCTTCTCTTCTGGCGCTTGTAATTTTGTCCAATCATTGATGAAATCCACAAGTGCCTGAGATTTGATCGCCGTTCGGGGTATGTATTTCAACCCGAGAGGCCCGAGCTCGATTGCCCACTTAGCAATCCGACCAGTTGCTTCCCTGTTCTGGATTATATCCCCCAAAGGAGCAGAACTGACCACCGTGATGGGATGACCTTGGAAATACTGCTTAAGCTTCCGGCTTGCCATGAAAACCCCATACACCAATTTTTGCCAATGCGGGTACCTCTGCTTGGACTCAATAAGTACCTCACTAATATAGTAAACCGTCCGCTGAACCGGATATTCCTTTCCTGCCTCCTTGCGCTCCACCACAATAGCCACACTAACAGCCCGAGCATTAGCTGCCACATATAGCAACAATGGTTCTTTGTCCACTGGAGCAGCGAGAATCGGCGGATTAGTCAGCTGCCGCTTTAGGTCCTCAAATGCTTCATTAGCGGCGTCACTCCAGACGAAGTTATCCGTTTTCTTCAACATCTGATACAAAGGGATGGCCTTCTTGCCAAGGCGACTGACAAACCGGCTCAACGCGGCAATCCGGCCTGCCAGGCGTTGAACATCATTGATACATTTCGGTTTAGCCAAGGAGGTGATGGCCTTGATATTTTCCGGATTAGCTTCAATGCCCCTGTTAGACACCAAAAAACCCAAGAGCTTCCCCGCAGGTACACCAAAGACACACTTGGCCGGGTTAAGCATCATTTTATAAACCCGCAGGTTATCAAAGGTTTCCTTCAAGTCATCAATCAATGTCTCCTTCTTCCGTGATTTTACCACAATATCATCCACATAGGCGTGAACATTGCGGCCGATCTGTTTATGAAGACAATTCTGCAGACACCGTTGATAAGTCGCCTGGGCACTCTTGAGCCCAAAGGGCATGGACACATAGCAGAAGGCTCCAAAGGGAGTTATGAAGGCTGTCTTCTCCTGGTCCTCAACTGCCATTTTGATCTGATGATAACTAGAATATGCATCCAAAAAGCTCAAACGCTCACAACCCGCCGTAGCATCAATAATTTGATCAATATGAGGGAGGGCAAAAGGATCTGCTGGACAAGCTTTGTTAAGGTCTGTGTAGTCCACACACATACGCCAAGTGCCGTTCTTTTTAAGGACCAACACTGGATTAGCCAACCATTCAGGATGGAATACTTCAACAATAAATCCAGCCGCCAAGAGCCTGGCTACTTCTTCTTCGATAGCTTTGCGTCTTTCTTCATTGAACCGGCGGAGAAACTGCTTGACCGGTTTATACTTGGGATCAACATTGAGAGTGTGCTCAGCGAGTTCTCTCGGTACACCTGGCATGTCAGAAGGCGTCCATGCAAAGATGTCCCGATTCTCACAGATGAACTCGATGAGCGCACTTTCCTATTTCGGATCCAAGTTAGCGCTGATGCTAAACTGCTTGGACGAATCGCCAGGCACGAAGTCAACAAGCTTAGTCTCATCAGCCGATTTAAACTTCAGGGCCGGATCATGCTCCGTAGTTGGTTTCTTCAATGAAGTCATATCTGCCGGATCAACATTGTCCTTGTAAAACTTCAGCTCTTCTGTTGCACAAACCGACTCAGCATAAGCCGCATCACCTTCCTCACACTCCAGAGCAATATTGCGGCTTCCATGCACGGTTATAGTTCCCTTGTGACCCGGCATCTTGAGCTGTAGATAGACATAACAAGGCCGTGCCATAAACTTGGCATAAGCTAGCCGTCCAAATAGGGCATGATACGGGCTTCTGATTTTCACCACTTCAAAGGTCAAGGTTTCTGATCTCGAGTCATGCTCATCTCCAAAAGCCACCTCTAGGGCTATCTTACCAACAGGATATGCCGACTTACCAGGCACCACACCTTGGAACACCGTATTGGATGGTTTAAGATTTTTATCTGTTAGCCCCATGCGACGGAAAGTTTCATAATAAAGGATATTGATACTACTCCCTCCATCCATGAGTACCTTAGTGAACTTATAACCTCCCACCTGAGGTGCCACCACCAGAGCCAGATGACCCAGATTGTCAACCCGGGGTGGATGATCATCTCTACTCCACACAATGGGCTGCTCGGACTAGCGCAAATAATGGGGCACCGCCGGTTCAATGGCATTCACCATCCTTTTATGAAGCTTCTGATCACGCTTGTCCAATCTAGTGGTGAAGACATGATACTGTCCGCTATTCAACTGCTTCGGGTTGCTCTGGTAACCCGACTGCTGCTGCTGCTGATTGCTCTGATGATTATAGCCACTTTGATTACCCTGATTACTTTGATTGTTATGTCCACCCTGATTGCCGTGGAATCCTGAACCAGAATTTCCTCCGCCTGAACCACCCCCTGATCCATGATCATACCGGAAAGAGTCAGGATTTTTGAACTCTTGCATGATATAACAATCTTTCCAGAGGTGTGTAGATGGTTCCTCCTTCGTCCCATGCTTTGGACAGGGCTGGTTCAACGGATACGACAATCGGTCCAGATTAGGATTCGGCATTCCATTCCGCCGGGGCGGTTTACCCTTACGCCGCTGGCCCTCGTCGTGCTTATTAGTGTTAGCCACAAAATCTGGACCGTGGTCCGCTTTACGCTTGCCGCCGTTTCCATGACCCACCGGGTTGTGGTGCTGCCCCTTGGTGCTACCGCTCTTCTTTCCCTTCCCTGTCTTGTCATCGTTAGACTCGGGATCCTTGGTACTATCAGAGTCGGCATACTTCACCAACGCAGCCATAAGGGTTCCCATGTCATTACAATGACGTTTGAGCCATCCCAACTTCAACTTCAAGGGCTGAAATCGGCAATTGCCTTCCAATGTTAAAACTGCGGTGTCAGCGTTGATGCGGTCTGATGAATGCAAAATCTCCGAAACCCGGCGCACCCAATGGGTTGTTGACTCTCCTTCCTCCTGGACACAGGCAGCTAAGTCCACAATTGACATGGGCTCCTTGCATGTATCCTTGAAATTCTGAACAAACCAGGCTCTCAACTCAGCCCATGACCTGATAGAATTAGCCGGTAAACCCTTTAGCCAAGTGCGGGCCGTTCCTTCTTACATCATGGTGAAGTACTTCGCACATGCCGCATCATCCACATCCAGCATCTCCATGGCCATCTCATAGCTTTCAACCCATGTTTCAGGGGATAAATTAGCGGTGTAATCGGCACCTTGCGCGGGCCCTTGAAATCTTTGGGCAGGCGCACATTGCGCAACGCCGGGACAAGACATGGCACTCCCAAAGAACTAGAGGTAACTCCTGGTTCCACCGATGTGGTTGGACGAACCGGAGTGAGCTGACGGGCCTCGTGCTGCACTGCTAACTCGGCCTCTCTGCGTGCCCGAGCCCAGTTCACCACATCCTGAGCATCACCGGCACCACCCGCCGGGTTATGGCCATGGGGCGGATCACGGTTCCGCGCATTGCTTGACACCGCCGGTTCATCCATACGCCTGCTGTAACTCCGGCTTGGACGGGGAGTGGAATTAATCCGATTGCGACTATATGAATAAGCCTCCTGTTGAATCAGGGCTGTCTGAAGAAGCTCCTTAACCCGACGTGTCTCGACCACTGCTAGAGAATCGCCTTCGATCGGGATGGCCGCCAGCCGTGAAGCGGCAGCGACAAGGTTGTCCATTGGGTTAGAATAATGAACCGGTGGTGTGGGGACATGAGGTACCACAACGTTGTTCTGACAAGGCGGATCCACCAAACGTGGCTGAACCGGCGCCCCTGCTCCGGGTGCCTCTGCCCGGTTCACCACCGGTGGATTACTGGCTCCTGCCCCTGGGGTGTTAAAGAGATTTCTAGCGTCGTAAACCGGCGGCAGGCGAGATCGGTGCCTCCTCTTTAGGACTTCGTTCGATGCACTCTGATCCAGCATAATCCGGTAAGCTTGTGCATCCAAAGCGGCCCGCTCCGCGGCTATCCTGGTATCCTCTGCTGCTAAGTCGGCTTTTGCCTGGGTGATCTGATCTTTCACTTTCGCAACTTCCGCATTGTGTGCATCCTGATCCGCCGGGTTAACCTCCGCCATCAGCGGTACCAACACATCAAACAAATCAGATAGAACCTGAGCTGGCGGTCGCACAGGGCCTCCTGCCCCAGCCGCTTCCGTTGCTGCTGACCCGGAAATCATCGCCGCTGCGGTTGAAGAGTGGAGCGCTGGTTGCGTGCCGGCCATGAAGATTGCCACCCGGTTTGGTAGATCGAAGGGGTCCGGAATACTGTCGCCCTCGGAACTGCCCCCAATTCGGCCATCTTGTAACTGATATAACGACTCGGTCTCTCCAGTCGATGACTCGTCGCCGGAATAAACGACAGTCTCATCACCAGATTCCGATCTATCCTCATATTCACCTCCATGGATAACTCCCACGAAGACACGCTTCATGACAGGCTTGACCCGGGCGGATCTCGCACGCTGAGCCATTTCGACGAGGTCGGCGCAGATGTCCGGCTCAGGGCCCGGTTCTCCGATCTTTCCAATGAAAATGTGTATGCCACCAAAGGGGACGCGGTACCCGTACTCGATTGAACCGGCCTCGGGGCCCCAACCTGCATCGTCGATGTAGAGCTTGCCGCGACGACTCTTGGTCATCCAGCCCACAGTGTAACCCTTGAGTCCTTCGAAGCTGCCCTCCAAGAACTTGAAACCATCGTGCGATAGCCCCACGGTGGGCGCTAACTATCGTGGTTTTGTCACGACAGATGTCCTAGAGAGAGGACTTAGTCGTGGAGCCATCGCTACGGGGTAGCTTAAAGGGGTTAAAGCGGACAAGGGACGCAAGAGAGTTTATACTAGTTCGGCCCCTTACGATGAAGGTAAAAGCCTACGTCTAGTTGTGATGGAATTGATGGGGTTTCGATGACCAGGGAGCGAATACGCTTTGCCTGGGTCTCGAGTTGTTGTTTGTTGTCCCTCAACCACCGCCGGGTCATCCCCTTATATACATGGCTTGACGCCCGTCGGTTTACAGACTCCGAGGCCGGCTCATAATCGTGTCTGGCTCGGACTCTGCTACGCATATCTTACAATACAAGTTTACATCTCAATGCCCGTTTATGTCTACATGCCTTAAACCGGCTTTGGGCCCTGGGCCTTTATGAAGCGTCACCGTCTGTCTTCATGGGCTTCAGATACAGATGAACTATTTATGAAGTTAACCCGGCCTCTCCTGGCCGGTTTACGCCCAGTGGTAATATCCCCAACAGACTGGGTTGAGTTTAGCATAGAGGGGGAAGGGTCCGGTCACATTCACTTAGTAGAAAAAAAGGAAACTTGAAGAAATAGCAATAAGTGAATGTTGTAGAGGACATAAACTCATATACATATATAGCCAATGAAGAAAAACGACGGAAACGGTGAAGCCAATGCAAAGTTGAAGAAAATGAACAACTGAGGAATCTCAAAAACTGAGGAAAAAAGTCAATTGAAGATTTTCAACTTTTGGTGGTGGCGTAACCCACCGTGTAAGAAGGATGATTTCAGAAACCGCGCACAATTGTCGTAGGGTTCTGAGAATCAAATTCTTTGTTAATTTCTGCACACTTAGAGTGTTAGTCTTCATCGATTGAAGAAAAACGTTTCTTCGCGTGTTGCACATCTAAGTCATCAATTTTGCATAAGTGTCAGGATGTGTGTCCTTTTCAAAGAACATTCAAAGATTCTAGGATATTTAGCTCACACCTAAACTTGCTAAATCTCTTCTCATCCAAGGGCTTTGTGAAGATATCGGCTAGCTGTTCTTTAGTCCGTACATGCTCAATAGAGATGCCGCCCTTCCACACATGATCACGAAGAAAATGATGACGAATTTGAATGTGCTTTGTCTTGGAGTGCGGAACTGGGTTGTGAGAAATCTTGATTGCACTCTCATTGTCACAGTAGAAAGGCACATTCTTCATGTTGACGCCGTAGTCCTTGAGAGTTTGCTTCATCCACAACAATTGAGCACAGCAAGAACCAGCAGCAATGCACTCAACTTCAGCAGTAGATAGTGATACGCAATTCTGTTTCTTCGAGGACCAACAGACCAAAGATCGTCTGAGGAAATGGCATGTGCCTGATGTTGACTTGCGGTCCACACGATCACTAGCATAGTCAGAGTCTGAATATCCCATGAGATCAAAAGCCGAGCCCTTGGGGTACCATAATCCAAGTGTAGGTGTATGAGCTAGATATCGAAGAATATGCTTCACAGCCTTATGGTGTGATTCCTTCGGTGTAGCTTGAAATCGGGCACACATGCAAACACTAAGCATAATATCTGGCCTAGATGCACATAAATACAATAATGAACCAATCATGGAGCGGTATACCTTTTGATCGAAGTCAATACCATTTTCATCAGTGCATAGATGGCCATTGGTGGGCATAGGAATTTTGACCCCTTTGCAATCCTGCATGCCGAATTTCCTCAATACGTCCTTGACGTATTTCTCCTGAGATATAAATATGCCATTGTGATGTTGACGAATTTGAAGACCTAAGAAGAATTTCAATTCTCCCATCATAGACATTTGATATTCTTCACTCATCATATAGGCAAATTCATCACTGTAACATTGGTCAGTACAGCCAAAAATGATATCATCAACATAAATTTGGCACACAAACAATTCACCATCATAAGATTTAGTGAAAAGAGTTGGGTCAAGTGAACTGGGTTTGAAGCCTTTCTTCATGAGGAATTCCTTCAAAGTATCATACCACGCCCAAGGGGCCTGCTTGAGGCCGTAGAGGGCCTTATTGAGTCTGAAGACTTTGTCAGGATGCCTTGGATCTTCAAAACCTGGGGGTTGAGCAACATATACTTCTTCCTCAAGCTTACCATTGAGGAATGCACTTTTCACATCCATTTGATATAAAGTGATATCATGATGGTTAGCATAAGCAAGTAATATGCGAATAGCCTCAAGTCTAGCAACAGGTGCAAAAGTTTCATCAAAATAAATTCCTTCAACCTGTGTGTAGTCTTGTGCTACAAGTCATGCCTTATTCCTCACCACAAGGCCATTTTCATCTTGCTTGTTGCGGTAGATCCACTTTGTGCCAATGATATTGTGCTTGCGAGGATCTGGACGATTAACCAGTTCCCAGACGTTGTTGAGCTCGAACTGATGTAATTCTTCTTGCATAGCTTGAATCCACTCAGGCTCCAGTGCTTCATCTACCTTAGTGGGCTCTGTGATAGAGACGAAAGCAAAGTGCCCACAAAAGTTAGACAAATGTGAAGCTCTTGAGCGTGTGAGAGGACCTGGAATGTTGATGTCGTTGATGATTTTCTCAATTTGCACTTCGTTTGCAACGCGAGGATGAGCGGGTTGTCGTTGAGGAATTTGATCAGCATTTTCTTCAGCACCATTTTCTTCAGGTGCATCAGCATGACGTTCTTCACGTTCTGGAATGATTTCTTCAGCTGATTCTTCGGTAGGAATGACATCCTCAGTAGCCTTGAACTTGATAGTTTCCTCAGGTGACTATTCATATAACACAGAAGGTAGGTGCTCTCTTTGTGAGCCATTACTTTCATCGAACCGCACATCTACAGTTTCAACAACTTTGTGGCGAACGTGTTGAAGACTTTGTAGGTGTGCGAGTCCTTTCCGTAACCAAGCATAAAACCTTCATGTGCTTTCGGTGCAAATTTAGAATTGTGATGAGGATCTCTAATCCAACATTTAGCACCGAAGACTTTGAAATAACTCACATTGGGTTTCTTGTCAGTGAGGAGTTCATAGGCAATCTTCTTGAAGAATTTGTAAAGATATACCCTGTTGATGATGTGGCACGCAGTATCAATTGCCTCAATCCAGAAACGACGAGGCGTCTTGTACTCGTCAAGCATAGTCCGAGCCATCTCAACGAGAGTCCTGTTCTTGCGCTCCACGACGCCATTCTGCTGAGGAGTATAAGGAGCAGATAACTCATGAGTAATACCGAGTTCATCAAGATAGTCATCAAGACCAGAATTCTTGAACTCAGTTCCATTGTCACTTCTGATGTGCTTGATCTTCACACCAAAGTTGGTTGAAGCCCTCGAGGAAAATCGTTTGAAGACTTCCTGCACCTCATGTTTGTAAGTGACAATAGGCACCCATGTGTAACGAGAGTAATCATCAAAAATAACAAAGCCATATAGTGATGCATCATTTGTAACTGTTGAATAATGATTAGGACCAAAGAGATCCACGTGAAGCAATTCAAATGGTCGAGTGGTAATCATGATTGTCTTTGCAGGATGTTTGGCCTTGGTCATCTTTCCAGCTTCGCAGGCTCCACACAAGTGATCCTTGAGGAATTTGACATTCTCAATACCAATGACATGCTTCTTCTTCGCGAGCGTGTGCAGATTCCTCATGCCAGCATGACCAAGTCTTTGATGCCATAGCCAGCCTTCTGAAGCTTTTGCAAGTAGACATACAGCTGGTTGAGGTACTGTAGAGAAATCAACAATATACAAGTCTCCTCTCCTAAAGCCTTCGAAGACTTTGGAATTGTCAGCTTCCATGGTCACAACACAACGATACTTGCCAAAGACAACAACCATATCAAGATCACAAAGCATTGAGACACACATGAGGTTGTATCCTAAGGACTCGACAAGCATGACTTTATCCATGGGTCGATCCTTTGAGATTGCAACCTTACCTAGACCCAATACCTGACTTTTACCTTTGTCAGCGAAGATGATATGCTTCAGATGCGATGGAGATAAGGGAACATCCATCAATAGATTCTTGTCACCAGTCATGTGATTTGTACATCCACTATCGAGGACCCACTCATTGGCTTTGGGTTGATCATCCTGCAGATGAATTAGTGCAATTTACGAACTCATATACTTCGTTAGTGAAGAATATGACATCAATTTCAACAGATCAATTTCATCAAGCAGCGGATCAGATAAAACAGTATGAGGACGTGAGAAATGAGGATTCATTTCTTCATGATTAGCCTGCGTCCTTTCAGGCAATTTCAGTTCTCCAGCAAATTCTTCAGACGTTTAAGCACGTCTGGAGACCTGACCCTGCATAAGAGATTAGTTCCTTTTCTTCACCACCCACATCTGAAGGGGTGGCAAAGAGTTCATCACTCTGTGAGCTCCATACGAGAAAGGTGGCATAGAAGCCAGTCCACTTCGTTTCACATAAGAGGAGTTAGGGTAAGCATATGAATAGGCAGAGAAATTCTTCGAGGACTTATGAACATAATGATTAGAAGAATAATGCTCATATTCATAGTCCTTAGCTCTTCCCTACGAAACAGAGGTGTTAGCACGATGATGTTCATATGAGGACTTTGATCCTTTTGAGGAATTTGATCCACGTGAGGAATTTGGTCTGTATGAGGACTTGGATCCATACGAAGAATTTGGTCCATATAAAGAATTTGATCTGGGGTTCCTATTCTTCACAGGTGGTATCATGATGACATTCACCTGAATACTTTCAAGGCACCTTTTGGGAACCCAGATTTTCTTCACAGGGGAACCGTTCCTGCAGTTAGTGCCAACATATCTAGCAAATACTTCACCATTCTGATTTTTGAATAGTTTATAGTTGGAGTCAAATGACTCATCAGAAGAATGAGGAGATTCACATGTAAAGCCAGATAAAGTAGATTGATCTACTGGAGGTCCCTTTGCAGCAACCCATGAGGTTTTGGGATACTACTCAGGCTTCCAGTAAGTCCCATCAGCGTTGATTTTTCTCTCAAAGGCAACACCCTCTTTCCTAGGGTTCCTGTTGAGGATCTGCTTTTTGAGCACATCACAAAGAGTCTGATGCCCTTTGAGACTCTTGTACATGCCTGTCATGTACAATTCCTTCAGCCCTGCATCATCAGTGATACTAGCACTGTCCTCAGATGAGGAGTTAGTGATAGCAAAGACAGGTGAAGAATTTGTAGCATTAGAAGCATTTGAATATTCAGGTGAAGAATGAGCAGATTCACGTTCAATGCACTTCAAACATGGAGGAACAAATTCTTCCTGAGCAGCGCTGATTTGTTGAGCAAGTAATGAATCGCGCTCCTTTTGAAGATCTTCATAACTGACCCTTAGCTTTTCAAGATCTTGCTTTCTTTGAAGAAATTCATAAAAAAGCTTCTCATGATCAGATAAGAGAGTGTTATGATGACCTTGAAGGTTGTCAAACCTAGACTGAAGTCTTTGAAGATTTTCAGTCAAGGTTTTGGTGCGATCCATTTCTTCACCCAACATATCATCGCTCTTATTTAGCATGTATTGAAGTTTTTCCAAAGCTCTTTGTTGTTTAGTGGCAAGGGAAGCAAGTTTGACATAGTTGGGTCCAAATTTATCACCAGATTCAACATCACTGGATTCGGATGGATAGCATTCAGTTACCTTTGCACCTTTCGCCATAAGGCATGGTGTAGAAGATGATGATTCTGGTTCAAATGTCATCGCTTTGAGAGATTCCTTGAAGTCCTCAAACCAAGGATCATGACAGGTTCGATGACCTTCATAGACCTTAGAGAGATGGTCCCAGATAAGCTTTGCGTGATCGAGATGCATGATGTTCCTGAACTGATTTTGAGACAGACAGGAGCAGATGATGTCCTTCGCCGTGAGGTTGAGAAGAGTGTACTTGCGAATGTCATCAACTTCTGCCATCTTGCACAGATCGGTAAGACCAATCTTAGTGACGGTCCACAGCTCGCTGTTCATCGCCATGAGGCGCTTCTGCATCATGGCCTTCCACTTGGGATACTCGTGACCATCAAAGATGGAGCATGACACGGTCTTCATTCCTGTGGTCGACATAACTAAAACTCCAGGCGGTTAAACCAAAATCACACAGAACAAGGGAGTACCTTGCTCCGATACCAATTGAAAGTGCGTTATATCGACTAGAGGGTGGTGAATAGGCAATTTTTATGAATTCTTCACTGAGGAATTTCAGGGTGAGGAAATTCCTAAGCGAATAACTACTTGCAGCAGAATAAGTACTCAGATGTAATCATAACAGAACACAAGCATGGTCATCAAGATGAAATGAAGACAAGCACTGAGTACAGAAAGCGTAAACACAGGATAACACAGGATAAAGACAAACAGACTGAGGAACATGAACTGAGGAAATTGAGAAAGTCTTCAGTTAAAGTCTTCAAACAGATATGAATATGCACACAACAACTGTAATGAGGAAATGAAAGAGTTGAGGAAATAGAACTTGTAGGCTTGGTGAAGACAATGATTTGGTAGACCAGTTCCAACTGCTGTTACAGTTGTACGTCTGGTTGGAGCGGCTAGGTATTTAAACCTGAGGACACTAAGTCCCGGACACACAGTCCTCACCATATTCTCCTTGAGCTAAGGTCACACAGACCTCGCCCAATCACTCGTGGTAAGTCTTCAGGTGACTTCCAAACCTTCACAAACTCGGTCACTCGGAGATCCACAATTTCCTCTTGGATGCTCTAGACCATGACGCCTAACCGTCTGGAAGATGCACAGTCTTCAAAGGTAACGAGCGTCGGATCCACGCAGGATCAATCTCTTCAGTTATGCTCAATCACTTTGGGTTTGTAGGTGTTTGGGTTTGGGTTTCCTCACTTGATGATTTTCGCAAAAAGTCCTCGGAGGATGGGATGCTCTCAAATGACAAGTGTTAGTTTCTCTTGGAGCAGCCAACCAGCTAGTGGTTGAAGGGGCCGGCTATTTATAGCCTAGGGAGCAGCCCGACATGATAAGACATAAATGCCCTTCAATGATATGACCGTTAGGTGGGTAGATATTTTGGGACAGCTGGTGCGTAGCACAGCAAGGGTCGGATATTTGAGGCTCAAATTCCTCAGGGCTATCATGTTCCTCATTGTGTAGGCAATCCGGAGTGGCGAATTCCTAACTCCTCAGTCAGAACAAATTCCTTAGCAACCAGAAGAACTTTGTCTCTGTCACTGAAGAAATTGACTGAACTGTATGAGATTTCCAATGGCTTCACTCGAAGGGATTGGTAGGTGTAGGATTTTGAGTTGAGCATCACATGGAAATTTTTCCTTAGTATTTCCTCGACCCCCTTTAACAGTACGGTGTTTCCTATGACTCAAGAAGGAGAAAATAAAACTACGAAAACTAAAGCCTTCATGCTTCATGTTCCTTGAATGAATACCAAGTCTTCAGGTTACACCAATTTCTTCATTTTCAAAGTCTTCAGAAAGTCTTCAGAAATCCAAAATCTTCAGTCGAAGATATTCATTTTTAGGGGTCGACTTTCTGTGTAAATATCAAACTCCTCATAGACTTATAGACCTGTGTACACTCATAAACACATTAGTCCCTTAACCTATAAGTCTTCAATACACCAAAATCACTAAGGGGTACTAGATGCACTTACAAGATCGTCATGGCCTAACGAGGCCCAGGGGATCCTCGCGAGCCGACACAGTGCCCTGACCGCACCATCGGCAATAACGACCCCCCCCCCGCTACAACCAATATCCTCAGAACATATTATGCTAACCTTGGAACGCAGGTGAATTATGCTTCGATAGCACATCCGCGAAGCGGTGGCCGGACCAAGCGCGCCGGAGCACACCAGGCGCGTGGCGGCGCCCCGAACTGAGGTGGAGCCCCAGGGGCTCCGGGGGCTCGAGGGACCCGTGAGGCCTGGGAGGCTCGCGAGGGTCTAGGCCCCCCTGAGTCGTCACCGCTCGACGCCGGGGGCCCCGAGACCAAAATACTCCGGAGGAGTCTGGAAGCTTGCGCTGGGGCGGCCTAGGCGGGCTACGGCCCGTATGGCGGTTCCTTGCACGGCCCGCTGGCGGCCCTGAGGTCGGAGACCCCGCCCAGGATCGCCTGCGCCCCGGGCATGCCGACGCCTGCCCGGAGGTGAGGGGCGGGGTCCCCGTACACGAGGTACGGAGCACCCTGCGCCTCTTCAATCTCTACCCATGACACTCTCACATAATAATGAGTGGAACAGTACACGCCCCGGAGTCTCCCTGTGCGCCTCCCCTTGGTCTCACGGGGGCTCCCACCCATGCCCAAGTGGAAGCCCCATGCTCCGCGCTGGCGGACGACATGGTCAAACAACGACTATGCCCATGGCCAAGTGGAAGCCCCATGCTCCGCGCTAGCGGACGACGCGGTCAAACAACGACTATGCCCACGCTCAAGTGGAAGCCCATACTCCACGCTGGCGGTAGACATGGTCAAACAACGACTATGCCCACGCCCAAGTGGAGGCCCCATGCTCCAAGCTGGTGGGAAGACTAGCTTAGGTGCCGGACGCGGCTGTTCTTTGCTTTCTCTTGTAACCAATCTGCCACTTTTTGGAATAAAATTCGAAGTTCTTGCTTCTTTATTCGCAAGGGAATGGGGTTTTCTTTGCAGCATTTTTTCTTTCTCGAGTTTTCTCTTAAGAGCAGCCATGGCTTCCTGCTCGCCCGCCTACCGATCGCCCCGCGAGCGGGGACTGGGCCGGTGCCTGCGTGTAAGTCAGCCCAAGCATGGTCGTTACACTGCGGGCCTGCCTCTATGCACACCTCACCAAGGCCTTGGTGCCTGAGTCCTCGCGCGATGCTCTCGGGCGAGCCGGCAGGCAAACCTTGCTCATGATCCTTGATGAGCCCCCGTCTCATGGTCTTGTATGGCCATTGCGTCCCGGTGTAATGTTAACGAGCTACCCCTACTCAGGAGCTGTAGACGCGCAATAAACAAGGGGAAGGCGAAGGCATCTTAAGGGAGTATATTGTTGCTTCATACATGCATCACATGGGGGGTCTCTTCCAAAATACTCTTACATCCCCGTGGGGTCATGTTCAAAACCTTGACAGGATACATGAAAAAGACAACATAGGGAGACATGCGGCCACCATCGCTGCTGTCATCGTTGCTCCCATCGCCATCGATGTTGTCATCTTCACCGCCATCAGCCTCGAGCCCCTCGATCTCGGGCTGGCCTTCGCCACCTGCGGAAGTGAACTCCGCGATCAGGTCGTCCATGTGGTCCTCCACCTAGCCTTCCAAGGCACCCCGAATCACCGCGGGCACAGGGGCTGTCATGGCCTTAAAGTCAAAGTCGGGCTCGAAGCGAAGAAGGTGGTTGAAAACGCGTGAGGACGCACGCGCAAGAAGATTGCGACTCTTCTCTTCGACGAGCTGACGCATTCTGGGATCATGGGTACCCACATCTGCCTGCCTATGGCCCATGGCGTGGCTCCTTCGACGGCCTTGTACGGCCCAGCTGCAAGACCCCCAAGTCAAGACCCTCGCGAGGAGAATGACGCCAAGACCTCCTGAAGGAGCAGCTCCCCAAGCCTGCCTCTTGAGGAGCGGAGATTCTTATGCAGGTACCCAGCCTCACGAGGCTGTGATGACGTGAGCCATGATGACCAGGGCCAGCGGGCGCAAGGGAGACATTTTCCTCTTTGGTGCTACGGAGGCAATGACAGACGCGAGTTCCCAAGGAATCTCTGATGTCTACTATGCAACTTTATTCTTGTACACACGTGTTGGGCCTCCAAGCGCGGAGTTTTGTAGGACAGTAGCAATTTTCCGTCAACTGGATGACCTAAGGTTTATCAATCCGTGGGAGGCGTAGGATGAAGATGGTCTCTCTCAAACAACCCGGCAATCAAATACAAGAAATCTCTTGTGTCCCCAACACACCCAATACAATGGCAAATTGTATAGGTGCACTAGTTCGGCGAAGAGATGGTGATAAAAGTGTAATATTGATGGTAGAAATATATTTTTATAATCTTAATAAATAAAAATAGTAAATGGGCACAAAAACCGTATTGCAATGCTTGAAAATGAGGCGTAGGGTCCGTACTTTCGCTAGTGCAACCTCTCAACAATGCTAATATAATTGGATCATATAACCATCCCTCAAAGTCCGATGAAGAATCACTCAAAAGTTCCTATCTAGCGAAGAACATAAGAATAAATTGTTTGTAGGGTACGAAACCACCTCAAAGCTATTTTTTCCGTTCGATCTATTCAAGAGTTCGTACTAAAATAACACAAAGTATTCTTTCCGTTCGATCTATCTTAGAGTTCGTACTAAAATAACACCAAAGCAAATTCATATTCATAATACTCAATCCAACACAAAGAACATCAAAGAGTGCCCCAGGATTTCTACCGGAGAAACAAAGACAAGAACGTGCATACCCCAATGTCACCTCGGGAATCCGCGAGTTGAGTGCCAAAACATATATCAAGTGAATCAATACGATACCCCATTGTCACCACGAATATTCAATTGCAAGACATATATCAAGTGTTCTCAAATCCATAAAAGTATTGAATCCGATAACAATGAAATCTCAAAGGGAAAAACGCAATTCATCACAACAAGATAGAGAGGGGAAAACACCATATGATCCGACTATATTAACAAAGCCCGCAATACATCAAGATCGTGACATCTCAAGAACACGAGAGAGAGAGAGAGAGAGAGAGATTAAACACATAGCTACTGGTACAAACCCTCAGCCCTGAGGGTGGACTACTCCCTCCTCATCGTGGAGGCCGCCGGGATGATGAAGATGGCCACCGGTGATGATTCCCCCCTTCCGGCAGGGTTCCGGAACGGGTCTAGATTGGTTTTCGGTGGCTACAAAGCCTTGCGACAGCGGAACTTCTGATCTAGGTTAACCCCGAAGGGTTTTGGAATATTTGTGAATTTATAGGGTAAAGAGGGATGCGGGAGGCCACCAAGGTGAGCACAACCCCACCTGGGCGTGCCTGGGCCCCCAGGCGCGCCCAGGTGGATTGTGCCCCCCTCGGGGCACCCCCAGGTGCTGCTTTGGCCCATCTTGGGTATTCCGGTCCATAAAAAATCTCCAACAAGTTTCGCGGTGTTTGGACTCCGTTTGATATTGATTTCCTGCGATGTAAAAAAGCAAAAAAGCAGCAACTGGCAGTGGGCACTGGGTCAATATGTTAGTCCCAAAAAATGATATAAGGTTGCTATAAAATGATTGTAAAACATCCAAGAATGATAAAATAACAGCATGAATACTTCATAAATTATAGATACGTTGGAGACGTATCAGCATCCCCAAGCATAATTCCTACTCGTCCTCGAGTAGTTAAATGATAAAAGAAATAATTTATGAAGTGCAAATGCTAGCAAAGTGCACATGTTTGATCAATGACAATTTCAATCACTTTTCATAGCATCATACCAGCAATTCTTTCTTATAAAACTTCTCATGTTATAGTAGCAACCAATTCACATGTTAAGGTTCAAACAATGAACTCTCTTGAAACTCAACAACCTATGTTCTTAGTCACCAAGCAATTGCAATTCAACTTATTCAACGGAGTTTAAGTAAGAGCTCCACATACTCAACCATCTTATAGTCTTCTATGATAGCTAACACTCACCGCGTACACATGAGCAAAACGTTTCAACCAGACACATAGAAAGATAGGGGCTTATTGTTTTGCCTCCCAACGTATTCACCTCAAGGGTGATGTCAACAATAATAACTCATGCTACCCATATTCAACCGGACATATGTGCCTAGATCTTTCCTCACCACGTGATGCTTGCCAAAAGAGAAAAATAAAAAGGAATAGAGAGAAAAACTTTGACTCTTTGCATAAAAGTAAATACAAAGAAGTAAAAGATAGGCCCTTCGCAGAGGGAAGCAGAGGTTGCCATGCGCTTATTTGTTTGCATGCTCAACCCCTTAGTGCAAAAGAACGTCACATTATATTGCCCCTTATGATAGCAACCTTTATTATGCAGTCAGTCACTTTTATTCTTTGCCATCACAAGTTCGTAAAACGCTCAATTTTCTTTTACACTAAATGATCTAACACTTTTAGAAGCAATTTTTATAGCCTTATTGCACCGATGACAACTTGAAGGATCTTGCTCAATCCTTAGGTAGGTATGGTGGACTCTTGAAAATAAGATTTGGGTTTAAGGGTTTTTGGATGCACAAGTAGTATCTCTACTTGGTGCGGAATTTTTGGGTAGCAAAGATGGGGGGAGAGCACCACATGTTGAAGGATCTATGACAATAACTTATATGTGAATATGAACAAACATAAATCATTACGTTGTCTTCCTTGTCCAACTTCAACAATATTGGCATATAATATTTTGATGGGGGCTCACAATCACAAAATATTTCTAGGATAGTGTATTTGCATGTGAAAGTTCTCTTCCTTATAATAATTATTCGTGAATTGCTTGTATGACCAATATTGTGATTGTCAAGCCTCAAAAGATTTCACTTTCTGAACCCAATGTGAAGCTACCACTAGGCTTGATATGATTTCAACTTTCTGACATTCAATTTATTCAATAATTTACTCATGGGATATAAGTGAAGCACAAGAGTAAATGACATAGAAAAGGGCTTCGTTGACGGGATGTGAATGCCACTTACTTAGCCTCCCTGGCAACTATTTGAGGGCTATATTTTATTTAAAAACTTTCAGATCTAAGTACTTTATTAAAACAGAAAGCAAAACAAAATAAAATGACATTCCAAGGATAGCACACATCGTGTGAAGAAGCAAAAACTTAGGCTCAACCGATACTAACTGATAATTGTTGAAGGAAAAAGTTGGGATGCCTACCGGGGCGTTCCCAAGCTTAGATGCTTGAGACTTCTTGAAATATTATCTTGGGATGCCTTGGGCATCCCCATGCTTGAGATTTTGTGTCTCCTTAATTCCTCTCATATCACGGTTTTCCTAAATCTCAAAAGCTTTATCCAACACAAAACTCAAAAAGAACTCGTGAGATAAGTTAGTATAAACCAATGCAAAAGCTTTATCATTCTCTACTGTAGCAAATCACTAAAATTATTATTCGACATTGCATACTAAATGCCTCTTCATATTTAATACTCCTATCCTCAAATAGATTCATTAAACAAGCAAACATATGCAAACATAACAGCAATCTGCCAAAACAGTACAGTCTGTAAAGAACGCAAGAGTATCAATACTTATTCAACTCAAAACATTATGAAATTCTACCAAACTGTAGAAAATTTATCAGAGCTTATTTTGCAAAAAGTTTCAAAATTTTATCACATTCTCACTTTTCTAGAGAATTTTTGCAACATCGATAAACTTTCTGTTTTGAAACAGCAACATGTAGACTTCCAAAATAAGCATAGTAAAAGCTATCAGTGCCATTTTTATTGAAATAAAAGATGCAAAAAATTATTCTAAATAACAGCAAGAAAATCCTAACAAAATAAAATTATGCTCCAAGTAAAACTCATATCATTTGACGAATAAAAATATAGCTCCAAGTAAGGTTACCGATAATGTTGGAGACGAAAGAGGGGACGCCTTCCGGGGCATCCCCAAGCTTAGGTCCTTGGATCTTCCTTGGATATTAACTCGGGATGCCTTGAGCATCCCCAAGCTTAGGGTCTTGTCACTCCTTATTCTCCTCATATCTATATCTCACCCAAAACTTGAAAACTTCAATCACACAAAATTAACGGAACTTCCTGGGATAGGTTAGTATGATAAAGAGCAAACCATTTCACTTTGGTACTGTCAAATACAAGATTCATAATTGTTTCCACACAATGACTACTGTAGCATATCATTTTCACAACTTATATTGAGCAATATAAGCCATAGAAACTAGAAAGCAAGCAAACTATGCATTGAAAACAGAATCTGTCAAAAACAGAATAGTTTGTAATGATCTTGATAACTACCATACTTCTGCTACTCCAAAAATTATGAAAAAATCAGGACCACGTGATAAATTTGTATATTAAACTTATGCAAAAATAATCAACTCAAAAGCACTCTTCTGTTAAAAATGAGACTTATTTTCGTGAGCGCAAAAGTTTCTGTTTTTCAGCAAGATCAAATAAACTAACACCCAACATGATCCCAAAGGCTTTACTTGGCACTTTATTGAAACAAAAGCAATAAAACAAGATCAATAAAGTAGCATAATCATGTGAGAACACAAAAACAGTAAGTAAAAGTGTTGGGTTGTCTCCCAACAAGCACTTTTCTTTAATGCCTTTTAGCTAGGCATGATGAGTTCAATGATGCTCGCATAAAAGATAAGAATTGAAACATAACGAGAGCATCATGAAGCATATGAATAGCACATTTAGGTCTAACCCAATTCCTATGCATAGGGATTTTGTGAGAAAACAATTTATGGGAACAATAATCAACTAGCATAGGAAGGCAAAACAAGTGCAACTTCAAAACAATCAACACATAGAGAAAAAACTTGATATTATTGAGATATGTAAGAGCATAAGTTCCTTCCTCATAATAATTTTCAGAAACATCATGAGAGGATTCAACAATATAACTATGACATACAGCACTCTTTTCATGATGCACAAGCATAGAATATTTATCACTCTTTATGGCATACATGTCATCATAATAATCATCATAGATAGCAACTTTATTGTCATAGTCAATTGAAACCTCTTCCAAAATAGTGGATGTATCACTAAATAAAGTCATGACCTCTCCAAATCCACTTTCAACAATATTGTAATAAGACTCAACACCCTCCAAAATAGTGGGATCACTACTACCTAGAGTTGACACTCTTCCAAACCCACTTTTATCAATGTAATCATCATAATAGGAGGCATGCTATCATCAAAATAAATTTTCTTATCCAAAGTAGAAGGAATCAAAGGATCATATTCATTAAGAAAAGCATCCCCAAGCTTAGGACAAGCATTATTTCCAGTAAATAAATCTTCAAACATATGAGACTCTTTAAACATAGTATCCCCAAGCTTGTGGTTTTGCATATCATCGCAATCATTCTTATCAATAGCATGCATGGCACCAATAGTATAGCAAACATTATTATCATATTCTTCCAAGCAAGTGCTAAAAAGATTTTCAAGATCATAAGGGATATCGTCGTGTTCCCAATCATAATCATTACAAAAAGTAGTAGGTATCACAAAATCATACTCAATATCATCATCCTCCATCAACATATTTGATTCACTTTCATGAGGCACAATGGTGATAGGAGCAACATTATTTGGGAGAGATACCTTTTTACCTTTATGCTTTCTTCTTTTCTTCTTCTTCACCACATCATGTGTGGGTTTAATTAATTTTTTCAAGCTTCTTGTTGAAGAGATTGATTGGATAGGAAGCTCCTCCTCGTTACCTAATTCATCATAATAAACACTAGGAGGGTATTGGGAAACATTTTCCCTTTCATTAGTACTCTCTTCATATTCCATTTGTTTTCTTGTTTTTAGGTAGTTGGCAATATAATGTTCTCAATGCAATTTACCGCACAAAACATATAAATTTCTTCTAGATCGAAATCAAGAAATCTCTCGGGATTTAGAAAACCCTTAGTTATACGTTTCATTTCTTCATACCCCAAAAGAAGACTAAGCTCTTTATGATGCGCAGGGGTAATCAAGTGTATTTCATCTGCATGTTTTTCATAACTTGCATCCGTCCGGGTCTCCCAGTTTTCTCCATTGTCCGTTTCGGCATCTGGCACCCTCACATACACCCGTCGCACCTCCTAGATCTTGTTTCCTGAGCAGGAGTAAAACATTGTCGAAATGGGCCGATATTTTTTGAGTGGTCTTGGTACACCACCGGTAGACTGCCTGTCAAATTTCGTTCCATTTGGAGGTCGTTTGATGCCCCAACGGTTAACCCCGTTAACCGAAGCCCACCTTTCTCTTTGCAGCCCAGCACCACTCCACAACAGCCCACTAGCCCATCCAAACCCCTCCATGCTCTCCGCTGTTGGATCACGATCGTGTACGCGAAAATCGCACCTCAATTGGCCTCTCCTAGCTCCCTCTACCTATAAATAAGGCCTCCCACGTCCAAATTCGCGGACGAAACCCTAGCCTTCCTCCACCTCCCACAGCCGGACGCGTCCACCCAGCCGCCAGACGCGTCCGCCATCGCGCCCGGACCAACCAAGAGCCGCCACGTGGCGCGCCGGTCTCTCCATCCCACCCCTCCACCGCGGGCCCGCCAAAGCCCAGGGCAGGCCCTCCCCAGCCCGCTCGCCCGCGCCGCCGCCTCCCGCACGCCGCCGCCTCGCCCGCGCCGGCCGCCTTCGTCTTCTCCGGCGAGATCCACCTGTCCGGCCATCCAAACGCCGCGCCCATCCCGGATCTCCTCGTCCGGCACCGCTTTATGTGTGCATCTTCATCATGCCATAACTTCGTGCATGTTGCTCCGTTTTGGGTGCATGATATGTCAAATGGTTCATCTCTGAGTGCTATACATGTTGGCATAGTTTGCATGCATGTTACTGCTCATCTAGTTGACCTAATCATCGTTGCAAAAGTGCTAAATGTTATAATCTGCTGGAAATTGCTGTAACTTGCTGATTTGTCGTTTTCATAGCATTTTGTGTGTTTATATTTTTGCATCATGTCAACATGTTTTAGAAGAATATTCATGCTGTATTTACAGTGGTGTAATCCATGTATTTTTATGTGCCTTGTGGTGAGTGCATCAAGCTTGTGAACTAGGGTACTTGCTGTTACTGATTTTCTGTGACGATGATTTCTGCCAAGTCTGTGAACCTTTTATCATTTGCATACTTGCCATGATGTTTTGAGCATGTTCCAGTGGTTTCTAGTAGTAGCTCGGTGTTCATGCTTTGTAGTGCTCTACATCCACATGCTTTCCATGCCCTTTGATGCCTCATATATGTCCTGTAGAATATGTTTTCATTGTCATGAACATGCCTAAATGATGTTCTAGTTTTCTGTTAACTTCATGATGCCATGGTGTGAGCTTGTTATTAATTAATTTATGCCACTTTTGGAGATGCTACAATTACATGAATTGAAGTATATCATGTTTACTACATGCCCCTGTCTTTTGCATAATTATTTAAGTTACTATGTGTGCTGTTAGGAGCCTCCAAATTTAGCATCATAATGTTATAGTTTTGCATTCCCAGATTTCCTCTTTAAGTCCGTGAATCTGTTTTTTAACTTGCAATTTTGTCTTGATGAATGCCATTGATCTAGGGGCTATATGGGGACGCTTAGTAATCATGTTTTACCATGTTTAACCTGTAATTTTATGACATCCTTTTGTTTGCCATGATATTGCACTGTAGCATGTTTGTTTCATGCCTTCAACATGTCAACATGTTATTTCTGCTCACATGTATGCCCTGTTTTTCACGAAGTTATAATCTGTGTTGTTAAGTTGCTTTTTGCTTTGCTCATGTTGGATTAATCCTGATTCACGAACTTGAACCTTGATGTTATTTGAAGCATGTAATCTGTACTTTTAGTGCATATCATTTTTATGCCCATATGTTTCTTGTAGCATGTTGTTTCCTTGATTGCAAAGTGCTTAGTTGCTATTTTAGGCAGATCATGTTTGAAACTTGTATTGAGTGTATGTGTTGAACCGTTGC
Organism: Triticum aestivum; assembly: GCF_018294505.1. NCBI lineage: Eukaryota > Viridiplantae > Streptophyta > Magnoliopsida > Poales > Poaceae > Triticum > Triticum aestivum. The sequence continues at coordinate 246,969,946 of NC_057802.1, read as the reverse complement.
TCCATTTTGAGCTTGCTATATATGAAACTTGCTTGGTTTTGCATGTAGTTTCATCATGCCTTGTTACGTCCTTGTTTTGGAGTGTTTGTGACGTTGTTTTGCTTGCTTTTGCATCAATGGCATGTGTAACTTGTTTTGCTCATATCTTCTAGGCCGTAGCTCCGAATTAAATGAACTTTATATGTAACTTGACTCGGAAGACGCGCAAATCATCATGGTGCACTTTAACTTGCTGTTTAACAACTTTAACTTAATGTTTTGTTCAGATCAGTACCAATATCGAAATTTGCATATGGGGAGTTTCTAGAATTGTTCTATGTTGTTTCCGGCCTCATTTAAACTTGCTTTGATGTGTTGTTCTTGTATGCATCATCTCTTGCCATGTGTAGCATCATGTAGCCCTGTCATGCATCATACTTGGTTGAGCATCATGTCTTGTTTATGTGTTGTGTGTTTACCTTGTTGTTTGCTTCTTTTCGGTTGTGCTCCTTCTCGATAGTTCCTGTTTCGTTGCGATCGTGAGGATTCGTTCGACTACGCCCGTTCGTCTTGTTCATGGACTCGTTCTTCTTCCTAGCGGGATTTCAGGCAAGATGACCATCGCCTTGGATCTCACTACTATCTTTGCTATGCTAGTTGTCTCGATGCTATCGCTATGCCGAGCTACCTACCACTTATTTATCAAGCCTCTAACCTTTTTAGCCCTCCTAGCAAACCGTTGTTTCGCTATGCTACCGCTTTGCTTAGCCCCTCTCATAGCGTTGCTAGTTGCAGGTTGTTCCATGTTGGGACATGGATATCTTGGGATATCACAGTATCTCTTTTTTAATTAATCCATCTATATACTTGGTAAAGGGTGGAAGGCTCGGCCTTATGCTTAGTGTGTAGTTTCACTCTTGCCGTCCTAGTTTCCGTCATAACGGTGTTATGTTCCTTGATTTTTGCGTCCCTAACACGGCCTCTTGACAGTTCGCTTTGAACAAAACTCTTCCAGCAAGGCCCAACATTGGTTTTAAAATTTGCCATAATAATATTGAACTAAATAATTAATTGGCATAGGGCGTCCTGAACCTGAGAATTCTTTTCTACATACAGGGGGCAGTGCCGATGCTGTTGGTCCCAAACTAGAGCAGCTTGCGGTGCTGCTCCTTGGCAACTTGGGGTATTTTGGTCGTTGTAACCATAGCTCATCCGTCGTGGCCTGAGACGAGATACGCACGGCTACTATCAGGGTGTCGACACGCCGGGAGGTCTTGCTGGACTTGTTTTACCATTGTCGAAATGTCTTGTGCACTGGGATTCCGAGTCTGATCGGGGGGTCCCGCGATGGAGGATTGTCTCCGTGGATCGTGAGCTTGTCATGGGCTAAGTTGGGACACCCCTGCAGGGTTTAAACTTTCGAGAGCCATGCCCACGGTTATGTGGCAGATGGGAATTTGTTAATATCCTGTTGTAGAGGACTTGAAGTAAACTCATTTAAAATACACAAACCGTGTGCGTAACCGTGACTGTCTCTTTTCAAGGAAGTTCGAGAGAAGAACACAATTGGGTTATGTTTGAACGTAAGTAGTTCAGGATCACTTAGTGATCATTATTAGTTTGCGACCGTTTGCGTAGTTGCTCATCTTACCCTTGTACTCGTAAGTTAGCCACCATACTTTGCTTAGTCGCTTGCTGCAACCTCACCACTTATCCTTTCCATACCCATTAAGCTTTGCTAGTCTTGATACCCATGGTAATGGGATTGCTGAGTCCTCATGGCTCACAGATTACTACAACAACAGTTGTAGGTACAGGTAATGCGATGATCATGATGTGAGAGCGATGTTTACTTTTTCTGGAGTTCTTCTTCTTCATCGTTGATCTTGGGATAGGTTCCTGGTCGGCAGCCTGGGCTAGCAGGGTGCATATTGCTTGAGTTTCTGTTTATGTTTCATACGTAGTCGGATGTTGTTCTCATGTATGATGTTTGATGTATTCATGTGGCATTGTGTGCCTTTGTATGTATCCCCAACTATTATGTAATGGTACGATGTAATGATCCACCTTGCAAAAGCGGGTCAATATGCGGTTCTATCCTTCGTGGGACCTTCGAGTTCCCTTATGATAGAGTCACATATTGGGCGTGACAAGTTGGTATCAGAGCCTCGACCGACCATAGGAGCCCCCTTGATTGTTCGTAGTTGGTCGCTGTCGAGTCTAGAAGAAAAATTTTCTGAGTCTAGTTATATCGGAGAGTAGGAATTCTTTTTACTCCTTAGCCCCTTCGTCGCTCTGGTGAGAAATCTTGATGTAGGTGCTTTGACTTACTCCTCTTCCCCCTCAAATTTTTTTAGGATCACGCAGTTAGTTTTCGTTCATTGCGATGTCAACTCTTTTCATCCGGCGCACTTCTCTTTGAGTCATTCGACCCACTTTGTCTTCTGCAAGATCAATCCTCAGTTCTTTCCCAACGATGTTGTTTCCCCATCCGAAGTAGTCTTTCTTTTTCCCACCCGCCCACCCTTTTTATTCTCAGAGCCGGAGTCCGTAATCGAGTATCCATCCTACTCGTGCGAAGCCTCTACATTCTTTCCTCAATTAGTTCAACCGGTGCTTTTCTCTTCTAGTTATTCGTCGGTTCCCCGTTCCAAGTTGCCTTTGTTTTTCTCGCCCTCCCACTCCTTTTCTCCCCAGAGTCTGAGTCTCCATTCGAGCATCAATTTCTTTCCTTCGGAGCCTCTTCAGTCTTTCCTCAATTGTTTCAACCGATGAAATCTCGTCTAGTTCGTCAGACTCTCTCTCATTTTTCTTTCTGGTGGATTCAATTCAAGTTTTCGGGTTGATCATATTCTTTTCCTTGACTCAATGGTTTCCCTTTGCTCATTCGCCTCACCTTTTAATTGTTCCGGAGTGTTGAAGACATCTCAGAAGATTCGTGTTTGCATTCAATTATTTCAAGGTTGTCACCTCATTCAAGTCTTTCAGTTGTTCCGGTGCGTCATATCTCTCTCAACAATCCATTCCAATGGTGTTTCTTTTCAGTGGGCCCTAACTCACAGGTCTTTTCCCAGGATCTTACCTGACTCTTGTAATTTTCCCGGAGTTATTCTCAAATTCTTTTCAAATTTCACGAAAGAATGGATTTCATCAGTCAGATGATTTTCCAAGATCGATTTCAAATTATTTTCATTGTTGGTTCAACCTCTTCACTTTTCATTCTCCCAGAGTATCTCAACAATTTTGGAGGTGTTCACATCATCATTCTCAACATTTGTAGACCGAAGAAGAGTTTTCCCCTAAATCTTATCCGTTCTCTCAGAGATTCGCGGTGCTAGCTCGTTGTTATCCTCTCAAATTGTTTCCAATCGTGCGATTTTTTTCTCAGCCATCCGAACTATTTCAGGAGTTGTTTTTCGTTCCGATTATCCGAAGGCCTTCATTTTGAAATATTTCTTCATTCCAAGTTTTCAGCTTTGTTCTCCAATTATTCTAAACTGATGCCACTTCGTTCGTCTCCATATTCATACCGGTGCATTGTTCAAGAATTCTTTAGTCAGCTTGTGATCTCTTCGTTCTTTTGTCCCTAAATTCCCTCAAGTATCTTCGTGCTTTTTCTAATTCTTTCCGGCGAGGAATTCTCTTTCTTTATTCATTTTCAAATTCTCACGGTGGTTCGTTCAAGATTCCTTTCCTTGTTATCGTATCAATTCATTCGTTTTTTCCAGTCCTACCGGTGGTTCAGGAAGACCTTCCCAAAGGTTTGTGCTATATCTCCCCTTAATCTTTTCCAACGCAAATAAGTTGTATGCAGTCCATTGTTTCTCATCAATTTAATTGATGAAGGATAAGCATAACATAATTCTTATTCTTCTTTCATCAAGTTGAGTAATTCCTTCCTTTGAAGATTTTTTTATGATGAATAATATCTTGGTTCTAAGTTGTTCACCATTCCTTTTCCAGAGTTCCAAGTTTTTCTAGCTTGTGTCGTCGCGAAGCTCCATCTAAATCACCGCAACGCTTAATCTTATTCTTTTCATCCTTCAATTCTATCTCATCATCCTTTTGTTACCTAAGTTCTTCACGGTGGTTTGTAAGGATTTAATTCATTCTTCAATTGTTCATCAAGATTCTTGTTGACGTAGCTCAAATATCTTTTCCTATTGCGTCTCAAAGTGCAATTAATTCTCCGTATTCTTTTGAAGTGGAGTTTTGCATTTCTTCATTCTCAGCTATTCAATTAGTTGGTGGTGGCAGAAATTCACCTCAAGTTTTGATATGTTTACCATAAGCCCACAACAAGCTTATTCTTTTCGTTGTTGAATTTCCAACAACTTCGTTCAACCCTTCTTCATAAGGATGCTTTTCAAACTTAATTGTGGTACAAGATGTCATCTTCTTCTCCGTTCTTTTCATTCCACTCTTTAAATTCTTCCGGAGGTATTGTGTTGTCCCTCTCGTTAAGTATCGCTCCAACTTTTCAAGTTCATGTTCTATTCCATTCCATGTTCAACTGGGATGGTATCCCAATTCATTCCTTATTATTCCCTTTCTATCTTGTTCAAACCAGAGTGGTTTCTTAGTCCATCTTGTTCCTTGAGCTTTTGATTCTCGTCATAATCAACATTCCTCTTTTCTACCCAAGTGCTCTCGGTCTTGTTCACCTTCTCTTTTGCGCTCTTGTTCCTCCTTATCCTCTTTCTCTTCCGTCTCGTTCCTAAGATCTCGGGACGAGATCTCTTGTTAGTGGAGGAGAGTTGTAACGCCCCGAGACCGATGCGCCAGGTTGTCGGTGGAAAATGACACCTATGGGATCACTGGAATCCCTCCTACGGTTGGCGGGCGCGGGGTCATGAGAAGAGCAGGTCTAACAGAAAGCACACGGATCGTTTACCCAGGTTCGGGCCGCGAGGATGCGTAATACCCTAGTCCTGCTTTGGTGGATGTATTGAGTATTCTGGTGTTCTTGAGCTAGCTACGGGGTGTAACTTGCCCAAAAGAGCCGAATCCCCCTCCTGGTCGCCTCGGGCCTCCTTTTATAGGCAAAAGGGGTCACCACAGTGGCACACAGGAGGTGGAAAGGTGTACAGTGCCGCGAGCTTATCGCTCGTATTACAGGACAAGACACATTTAATGCATTGCTTAGGTGTCCCTTAGCTTTATCGGGGACGGGAACGAGGCCCGTCCCATCCGTCGCCGCCTCGCCTTGCTTCGAACGCGCCCTGGCCACTGATGCAAGCGGCGCCATGTAGGCGGGCAGGCAGCTGAGGTGGCGCGGTGGTGGCGTCTTCACGAAGATCTGCATGCCACCACGCAGGTGCTTGCTGAGTTGGCGTAGAGGCCGCTCGTCGCCATGCAGGTGCCTGCCCAGCTGGGTGAGCTAGCAGCTACTTGGGGACGGCGGTGGAGTCTTGGTCGACGCGGGCCTGGCTGTGGCCCCGCTGACGCCCTCGACAAGGGCCTTGCCGGGGGCCCGACAAGGGTCTTGCCGTGGCATTGTAGTCGTCCCCGGCAAGGTGCTTGCTGGGGGTCTTGTGGATTCTCTCGGCTGGGATCCGGCCGAGGGTCACCGTCTTCTGGTCCTCATCTGATTTCACATCTTTATGATCTTGACAAAGATCTGCATGCCACCACGGAGGCGCCTCCCGAGCCATGGTCCCAATCTAGTTGGTTGGGTTGGAACCCGTGGGCTCAAGGGTGGCTCGCTCTGCTGGCGTTGGGCGTGCCGCCCTGGCAGGGCTCTTGCCGGGGCTGTTGAGGCTTCCCCGGCAAGGGTCTTGCCGGGGGAGCCTGCTTCACCCTTCTACCCTTTGTGTCTCTGATCTTGGCATTGTCTTGGCTGTCTTGTGCTTCGGCTTCTCTCCGGCTTCCCTCCTTTGCCCTGCTATGTGCGGCAGTGACGCGTGGCTCTGACTGCCCGTGCACAAGTAAAGGGGTCAAAAGGAGAACCCCTACTTTTGTACACTGACAGGAGCCCCCGGGCCTGGGCCACACATAAGCGCGACACGTTGTTGGGCCAGGCCCAGAACGGTGCGCGGGCAGGTGGGGCGGATTTTTACCGCAGTAACTCTTCGTCCGCTGCGCTTCCCCACGACCCGCGTTGAACGCACGACATGGAGGGTCGTGTATGACGTGGGGGTCATGCGCGATGCGGTTCCCACACGCATGTGTCACGTCGCAGTAAAGAGGCGGCTCGCGCCTTCCCCATAAAAAGAGGGAGGCGTGGGGGCGCGGCTCATTTACTGAGTGGACTCGGGCCGCAGTCTTCAAGGCGCCCACGCCCCACGATCACGGGGCGGGGAACGGTCGCCTCACCCGTCCCCTCGATTCTGCTCGCTCGCCATGCGTCCTCCATGCAGGTGGCAGGCGGTGGGGGCAGGAAACCGGGCCGTCGCTGATTGGGGCAGTGGGTCGGTCCTGATTCCCTGCGCCCGCGGTGACTGGATTGGTCAAATGGGGGGCCGAGCCCCGGCTCCGCCCCTTTATAAGAAGGGGAGGGGACGGCATCCCACATTCTCCTATCATCCATTTCCTTCTACCTCTGCTCCTTTCTTCCATCCGCCATGGCGAGAGGAAGTGTTGGCCCTTCGATGGTGGGTGCGAAGGTTGCTGCTCGACAGCGCGTCCCTCCTTCCCAAGATCTCGCGGCGGCGGAGCCGGCCGTGAGGGGAAGGGGAAGGAGGCGAGGCCGAGGTCGTCGTGGCGGTCGGGGGAGAGGGGGACGAGGCGGCGCGATGGCCGTGCCTCCGCCAGCTATGCCTCCCGCGATGGAGGGCCATGTCGGGGACCAGCCCCGCGAGTTCTTCATGAGGCTGCTCCGGCCACCGCGTCGTCGTCTCCGCCTTCCCACCCCTTTCGCACAGGAGATGGAGCTCGATCCGCCCCAGACCCTCAGGCTGCACATGAGGGGCTGCAGGAGCGGCGACACGCGGGTCGACGTCGACTTCCCCGCTCCTCACGTCATGTACCTCCGTCGTGGATGGAAGACGTTCGCTCGCATCCATAGCCTGACGGCGAGGCTCGTCCTCTACTTCAAGTTAATGGAGGGCGGCCTGCTCTCCGTCAAGGTCTTTGGAGATCTTGGAACTCGTCTAAAGTGCTGCGTGGAGAGCTCCTCCGACGATAAAGATTCCTCCTCGAGCGGGAGTGACGAGGAGGACAGCGACAACGATGACGAGGGAGTCGGGCGGCAGGATGCCGACCCCGACTTCGACTGACCGCGCCGCCCCTCCCTCGGCCTCGCGCCCTGTCAAGGGCCTTCCTCGCCAAGCTCTCCATCGGGGCGCTCCCCTTCATCTCCTTGGGCGGCTGGCGTAGGAGGGACGGAGAAGGCGAAGAAGGCGGGTGGCGGCCGTCAAGTCGGAGTACGCGGGCACCGACGCCTTAGTCGCGTATTGCCGGCCCACTGCCTCGTCTTCTAGTTCCTTTCCCGACACCAAGATGTTCTCTTGGTGCCTACTTGGTGGTGACGAATGAAGTGGTTAGTGCTACACTAGTTGCGTAGAGGGAAGCTGGCGATGAGGAAACAACAATCACATAGCCATCCTTTGACGAACTGACGTCTTCTCCGACAAGGGTAGATGCTAGGAAGGGAAAAGTGGTCCAAGGGAAACCAGCTGAGAAGCGAGTTACATCGAAGAAGAAAGTGGCGCAGCGGCCAGTATACTTCGTTAGCTCCCTACTGCAGGGGGTTAGGTCAAGGTATTCGAGCGTGCAAATGTCGCTCTTTGGCCTACTCACGGCCTCAAGGAAGCTACGCCACTATTTTCAAACGCATGAGATCACGGTGATCACTCGCTTTCCGTTGCAGCATATTATGAGGAATCCAGAGGCAACTGACACAAATAGTAGAGTGGGCATTGGAACTGTCAAGCTTTGCGCTCATGTTTGAAAGTATATCGAGTATTCAGAGCAGAGCATTGGCTGAATTCATCGCAGAATGGATGCCAACACCAGATGACGAGATCCAGGAATCAGCCCTCCCTAGAAGGGAAACCCAAAGGAATTAGATCATGTACATTGACGGTGCTTTCTCGCTGCAAGGTGCCAGTGCCAGGGTGCTGTTTATCGCACTCACTGGGGAGCATCTCAAGTATGTGGTTCAAATGCATTTCCCCCATGAGGAAGCTACCAACAATACTGCTGAGTATGAGGGACTGCTTGCCGGCTTCATAATTGCGTTAGAATTGGGAATTAAAAAGCTAATCTTCTGCGGAGATTCGCAGCTTGTAGTAAAACAAGTGAACACGGATTACCAGAGCCCGTTGATGGAAGCATACGTGGATGAAGTGACAAAGTTGGAAGAACACTTTGATGTGCTGCAAACAGAGCACATCCCTCGTGCGGAAAACAACATCGCTGATCAGCTGCTAGAGATTGTTGCCCAAAAGCTACCTGTGGAACCAGGGACTTTTGTGCTCCACTTGACCTGACCCACAGTCACCCCGTCAACGAGAGCCAAGAAGAGAAGGAAGATACGCACCTGCAAATACTTTCTGGCAGATCTCCCAGAAGCCGCCGACAAAGCAGTTGCCGAAAGCAGTGATGCACCTGCCGATGAGCATCGGCCTTAGGAAGAATCCCATATTCATGCGGATGAGATCAGCGCTCACATGGCCGAAGAAATGCCTTTAGTTCTTGTCATCGAGCTCCAAGCTCCGACATGGGCGCAACAGATAGTTCAATTCCTCCAAACAGGAGAACTTCCCGAACAGCAAGAGCAGGCTGAGAAAGTAGCCCGCCAGGAAAGTATGTACCAGCTTCTGGATAACATCCTGCGCAAAAAGAGACCAGATGGAGTGAAATTGAAATGCATTACCCGGGAAGATGGACTGAAGTTCTTGGCGGAGATACATGGAGGCATATGTGGTCCTCACATAGGAGCAAGAACCCTTGTCGGGAAGGCCTTCTGGCAAGGCTTTTATTAGCCCATTGCCCTCCAGGATGCAACTGAGCTGGTAACAAGATGTGAAGCATGCTAGTTCCATTCAAAGAACATACACCAACTAGCGCAAGCCCTCCAAACGATTCCTCTATCCTGGCCTTTTCGGTCTAGGGGCTCGACATTTTGGGCCCCTTCCCCCGTGCTACCGGGGGTTTTGAGTTCTTGTATGTTGCCATCAACAAGTTCAAAAAGTGGCCTGAAGTAGAACCTGTGAGGAAGGTAACTACACAATCGGGCGTCAAGTTCCTCAAAGGATTAGTTTGCTGGTTCAGGGTCCCGAACAGGATCATCACTGACAACGGCACACAATTCACAAGCCACGCCTTCATGAAATACACTCAGAGCCTTGGAAGCAAGGCGTGATTCGCATCCGTTGCTCACCCAAGGAGTAACAGGCAAACAGAAAGAACAAATGTTGAAGTATTGCTCAGGCTCAAGACAAGGACTTTTGACAGGCTGCACAAGTGCGAGAGGTGTTGGATTGACGAGTTGTTGGTGGTTCTTTGGTCACTTAGGACGACACCAAATTGAGCTACTAGCCAAACACCCTTCTCCCTAGTCTATGGTGCAGAAGCGGTGCTCCACACGGAACTCATACACGGGTCACCTGGAGTACTTGCCTACGACAAAGTAGATCAAGAGCAGCTGCAGCATGATGATGTTGTGTGCCTTGACGAAGATCGTCTTGGGGTAGTTGTGTGTGCCGCACGCTACTAGCAAGCCTTGCGCCGCTATCATAGCCGCAAGGTTCATGCCCGGAGCCTTGAGGAAGGCGACCTTGTCCTTCGTCGTGTTCAATCCGCCAAGGGTACAAACAAGTTGACGTCAAAGTGGGAAGGCCCTTGCCGGGTAGTACGAGTCAACAGATCGGGCACCGTTCGTCTGGAGATCGAAGATGGCATTCGCGTGGAAAACTCATGGAATATTGAGAATCTTTGCAAGTTCTACCCATAAGGCGCGGTTGATGCACTACAAGAAAAATACACTTCCGTGATGATACGTGTTTGTCACAGTAGGTCACATTTTCTGTCATGCATGTACATCCATGACAAATTTATGACAGAATCAAGATGGTCATACTTGTGCTGTCGTAGAAGTGTTCCATGACATTGCCAAAATTATCATCACGGAAGTGTCCACTTCCATCACGATAATTCGCGCGTCATGGAAGTGCTTTCGTCAAGGGTGACTGACATGTGGCATCCACCGTAACGGGTCACCGTTAAGCTATCGGGTCCGGTTTTGGATCTGATAACCCGTTAACAACCCGGACCAATGAGGATTTTCCATGTGTAAAATTGTCATTTGCCGGAGGAAACACGTGTTGGCTCACCATTGGGACAGATGTCATCCATTCATTGGATCGGAGGCTCCTACGATAGGTCGACACATGGCACGGCCCAATAGAGGCCCATTCCGGTGAAAAGGCCGGCTCGTTTGACTTGGTCAAAAGGTAACGGGCCGGCCCACAGAAAGCTTGTTCCTATATAGCTCATTTACGACCCGCTAACTCACAGCCCGTTACGGCCTATCGGAATTAAGCCGAGTAGCTTCATCTGGGCTGTCCAATATGATTCCAGCCCATTGTAACTTACGGCCCATGTATGGCCCATGATGTCTTTCGGCCCATACGAGGCCATTTGTAACTCTTGGCCCATTAACGGCCCATAGTGAATCTGGCTCGCAATGAACAGTGTATCGCATCATACCCACTAACGGCCCATTATTCCATTGGCCCGTTTCCATCCCGTGTTATCTTTCAGCCTTCTCAGGGCCCCATTATTCTTGGGCTTATTTCTAGCATTTGGTTACTTACTGCCCATTACTGGCCTTTTCTGCTTGTGGGCCAAATTCAGCCCGTGGTTACAATCGGCCCGTTTGCCGTTCGTTAATCCGTTGGGCCGTTTTCATAGCGTCATCAAATACGGCCGATTAATGACGGCCCGTTATTGTCGGCCCATGAACGGACGATTTCAAATCTAGCCCATTTGCGGCCCATAATACGGTCTGTTATTGTCTCATGTTTGGCCGATCGATCATACGGCCCGTATAAGCCCCATTGATGCTACGATCCGTATAAGGCCCATTGATGCTATGGCCTGTAGAAGGCCCATTGTTTCTATGGACCTTACAAGGCCCATTGTTTCTATGGCCCGTAGGAGGCCCATGGTAACTACAGTAAATATGTAGCCCATGGTTATTGTGGCCTAGTTTAAAAAAATAGGTTATGGCGGCCAAACCGCGGAAAAAGAACTGCACTAACTACAAGCAAACAAATAAACAAGACAACAAGGAAATAAATAAGGAAGCAACTTACGCTAGGCTATCATGGCTATTACACATATTACATCCACTGGGCATCAAAGATCGCCACCAGTGCAAATATAGGGAACAAAGCAGCATATCATATACACTGGTTGTCAAAGTTGGCTACCAGTGAAATAAACACCGCAGCAAAACAAGTCCAGAACTGAAACCACTTCAGAAGATCTCAAGAAACAATATCCTGGGTACCCATAATGCTGGCAAGATGCTTAGCAAGCTTATTAACATTCTCTTGTTTGGCGCTTAAATCCTCCAGCGCTTGCTGTTGCACCAGAAAGTATGCATCTGAATTCTGTAGGGACTTCCTCGGTCCTTCAGCTTCCTGTCGCAGCACATCTGATCGATGTCTTTCAACTTGAAGTTGAGACTCAAGAAGACGAACTGATTCAGGCAGCGAGTTCAAAGAGCTTGTGCTAGCAGTGGTGGCCAGTAACTCGAAGACTACATCAAGACAAGACTTTTGGGTTCTCTCACTGTCGTCAAGATAGTTTTTATCAACTTTCTTGGAGACCAACAGGGATGTCTCACTATCTTGAACCTTATCTGCATTACTTCCTTTATCATTGCATAACGGGGTACTGTTCTCCAATATTTTGTCCGCATTCTAAAAGAGAAACAAGCATACACATCACAGGTTTACCATGTTGTATATGAAACTCATTTTGGTAAATCAGTTCAGTAGTAAAGTGGACAGGATAACAGCATGAAACAAACATATATCTATGTACCATGGTCACTTTATGGTCTATATCATTCTAGTTTTTGTTGGCAAATCAAGATAGAGACATAGTTCAAATAATATCTGTTCAATACAAAGCAGAATAGACAGAATATAAGTGTGGGACACTATAGAGAAATAACAACACTTGTAATGTGCATGACATGAGAACATAAATGTTTATTAAATTGAAACTGAAATCAACATAGAGCAAGTTACAATAGCAAACCAGTTAAAGAAACAAGTTTAAAATATACCTGTTGCGCCATTGGAGTTTCAATTCCATCCTTCAAATTTGAAAATAGTTGGTATGAGTAAATACAGTGATGCAAGAGCAAGGGAGTATGAACCATAGCTACAGAACCTGACCTGAGAACAATTCTTCTTCTCCTTTAAGCGTTGAGTTAGGATTAGAGTGGTGGTCCTCGTGCTTTGCGCACTGCAGTTCCCTTACTAACTGATCGTGTTTGGGTGCTCTATGGTGGAGACGGTGTTGTGTTAACTGGAACTGGGTTACTATCTGCTGGGGTTGGGGTTAGAAGGGGAGTAGCTCCTTCTCTGTCCAACTGGGTAGGGGTACAATCTGCGAGAGTCTGGGTTATGTGTGGTGGGGCTGGTTCTTGGGCAAGTACAACCGTGGTTCTATGTGCATCAACTGGTAGCACTATCTTTTCTGAAGACCGTGTTGTTACTCCCTTAGATACTGCCATCACCCTCTCCAATTCAAATGGCTGATAAACAAGAAAATTAATTGAATGTACAGACATTGTATGATAAGACAAGTGCAATGGATAGTAGGGAATAAAAGAGGGCATGGAATAATTCACATTTGTGTTGTCTAACCAAACAGGATAGCATGACACAATTTCACATATATGATGGCTAACTAAACAGGATAGCATGACACGATTTCACATTATGATGGCTAACTAAAAAAGATGGAAAGACATAGTTCAAAATATGATGACTATGTAAACAGGATGACATGATATAACTATATAATGTGTTTATTAAATAGGTTGGCATGCCATAATTCACATACATGCCGCCTACGGAAACATGATAGCATGATATAATTCACGGATAGAATGACATAATTCAAAATATGATGACTTTATACACTAAACAGGATGAGATGATATAACTATATGATGTCTTTATTAAATGGGTTGCCATGCCATACTTCAAATACATGCTGTGTATGTAAACATGATGGCATGATATAATTCAAATATACGATTTATATAGTAAGCAAGTAAGTATATGGTAGTCGATATATGATGTAAAAACTAAGCAATGCAAGACAACGTGCATGACATGGGTAATATAACCCTGCCAAGTTTGAGCATAGACCTCAGGGGGGAAATAGGACTGGTCATCAGTCTCTGAATCCTCCTCTGGGGAGCTCTCTATAACCAGCAAGATGTCTGCTTCAGCAGGTAGCATTGTCTGCTCTGAATACCTTGTTTTCACTCCAGATACTTACATCACCGCTTCAAATGGCTGATGCACAGGAAGAGTAGTTGAATATACAAATGTTGTCGACAAATGGAACACGTAATACAAAAAAATGATAGCATGATATAATACACATACATGATGATTGGCTAAACAGCATGGCATTGGATAATTCAAATATATAATGCCTTTGCGACAAGATAGCATTGCATAATTCACATATATAATGTCTTGCAACAAGATGGCAATGCATAATACACATATATGGTAATTAGACACTAAACAGGTGGCATTCACACAAAGCATGTCTAAAATAATCAAATGACATAGCAATGCAAGACACCATACGCACAATATGGGGGGAAATAGGACTGGTCATCTGTCTCTGAATCCTCCTCTGAGGAGCTATCCGTAACCAGTGAGATATGCGCTTCCTCGGATAGCATAGTCCGCTCTGAAGACCTTGTTTTCACTCCAGAATTTTCCATCACCGTGTCAAATGGCTGATGCACACGAAGAGTAGTTGAATGTACTAACATTGTTGACAAATGTAATACGTAACAAAAAAAGGATGACTGATATAATTCACATATAAGATGACTGGATAAGTAGGATGGCATTGCAAAATTCACATATATGATGCCTGGCTAAACAAGATGGCGTTGCATAATTCACATAAATGATGAATAAACTAAATAGATTACATTCACACAAAGCATGACTAAACTAAGCAGATGACATATTTGATGTATAAAGTAAGCAATGCAAGGAACCATATGCATGATATAACCAACATCAGCATGCAAAGTTAGAGCGACGACCTCACGGGGTAAATAGGAGTGGTCTTCTCCTTTTGAATCCCCCTCAGAACAGATATGTTCCTCTCGATTACAATCCGAAATGGGTGGAGGGGGGCTGCCTTTGCACCTACCATGGAGCGACGTCTGCATGAAATTTTATTGCCACGCAAGGCTCGTCTCTTTTGCTCTACATGTTCAGTTCCATTGTGTACAATAACTGACATGCATAGGAATAAAACATAGTGAGATTATGTAAGGAGTGCATGCAGAAATCCAGAGTGATGGTAGCAACCTGTGGATAGACCCAAAACCAATGATAGCAGGCAGATAATGGCTTCAGTTAAAAAAAATACAGATAATGGCTTCTTTACTGTTTGTTTCCCACCCAACATGAAACTCATAGTAGACACCAGAGATTAACCAGATAGTACATAGGTACTATTGATTGCGGCCCTGATATGTACCCCACAACCATTTAAAAACTCAAGTTTGACCATTAGTTTGGAGCTGACTCAGAGTCTAATCGGTGAACAGGACGATAAAGTAGCATGTAATGTTAAGCGATGCATAACGTAAGCAGACACGAAAGAGTGCGACCTCTCATGTGGACCCATGCAGTCCTCGAGGTCATCTGCTTGGTTGATGATGGTAATGCAGTTGTCATGGCTGATAGCGGCAGGGAAGAAGATATGAGGCGGCGAAAGACAGTCTGGAGGCCGGATCCTTGCTGTGCTAGACCATTCTGTCGTTGGAGCAGCTGAGCTGAGGTGGAAGACGGCGCAGCAGGAGCGGGACAAACCACACAAGGTTTTCTTTGACAACTATCTGTAAGAGAAGTAATTATGTAAGGGCTCGTTTGAATTGGAGGATTCTAACAACGCAGGGATAGGAAATACAAAGTAATAGGATAGGAATGCACATGCAAAACAGAGAATTTAAAAACACAGGATTTCTACCAATCTGGGTGTTTGGTTCACAAGAATTGGAAGATCACGGGATGCAAAGAAGCATGGTGAGATTAAGTCAAACCACAAGAAAATGTACGGTTATAATGCTATTATGCTACTATCTCTTAGTGTTGTGCTACATGAATAGGAATTTGGAAAGGAGGACAAGTGGATGTTAAAATTCCTACGGTTTTTCTTTCAAGGAGACAATAGAGGAACAAATCCTACAGTTTTCCTTTACTCCATTCCTTTGAACCAAATGCATGAATAGTAGTACCATAGGAAACTTTCCAATTCCTATGTTTTTCCTTCACTTTTCCGTTCAAGCACTGGCGATTCTAGCAGGCAAGCTTGAGCAAGGAAAATCCTATAGTCAAAAAATGTTTTTGTGCTACTTCTACTACTTTGGACCCAGGCCACTGCCCTACTAGCTCAACTCCTAGGCCCGTCGACAAATGCACAACTCAAACGTGTAGAGATAAATAATCATGGTGTTCAAGAGAGTCCATCACGGATAGCTAAGTTGCCTGGTACCTCACTGCTTGTCATATAGTAGGAGAAACTAATCGTATTTCACGTTACTGCGTGTGCTCTGTGGACAATATATATAACATGTAGAGTAAAAAATAGATGCAACAAGTGTACAACCTCTTTAGCGAAGCCATGTCGATCTCAGCATGATTGGGTTGGTCGGTGAAGTTGATCCGGCTGACTTGGCTGTCGGAGGAGGGGAAGAAGATCTTAGGCATCTTGAGATGGAGCCCGGGGTACTGCTCCGCCTTATGGAGGGTTTCGTTGTTGGAGCAGCTCCGGTGAGTTGTATGACGCCGAGGCTGAAGCAGGACAGGAGAGACAATGTTAACCTGAGTGGAATTTCCAATAGATGATGTAAAATACATAACCACAAAGTGCTAGATGTAAAATACATCAGCCGCTCATCTCTGAACTTAACTGTCGAAACTGAATTTAACTGTCGAAACTGAACTTAACTGTCGAAACTGAATTTTGCTGTCGAAACTGAATGCACTAGTAGCAGAAAAGCAGTAGCAGCAGCAGTAGCGCGTGCGAGAGCCGGCGCAGCTGGTCGTGTAGAAGCATCAGGTGAGGCGACACGTCAGTCGACTGACTTTTTCATCTCTGGTCAGTCGATTTTCCAGCCGTTGGATACGAAATCAAGGGCCTGCAGTTCATCTTCAACCTCCACCCCCCTGAGCCGCCAGGCACCACCGGCCAAACACCCGCCTCCCGCCGCCCGCGGCTGGCGGTGCGCCGCCCCGCCCGCCCCGTAACCACTCCCCGTGCCGAGCATTTTCTCCGGCGATCCCAATGCCATTGCCCCACCACCGCCGGCGACCATCGCCCCGCCCTGAACCCTAAGATAGATAGTCGGGTACCTCTCCGGTGACCCCCCCTCCCCGCTGCAGCCGGTTCTTCCTTAACTCCGGCGAGCCCCCCGACCCCCTGAAAATCGACTGACCCAAAAGTCGAATCAGTCGATTGAAGTGTAGCTAAATCGGAGGAGCATCGCAAGCTAGAGCAAGAGGGAGAGCAGCAGCACGAGCAAGAGCAAGAGCAATAGCAAGAGCAGACCAAGCAGGGGACCGAGAGCAAGAGCAGAGCAGCAGCGTGAGCGAGAGCTAAAGCAGCAGCAGCTCCTACTGATGTGGGTGTCGCCGCCGAGGGAGCGACCGTGGAGGAAGTGGCCCGCGACGCTGCCGTGGATGGAGCCGCACCGTGTCAGCTCGGGACCGAGTGCCGGCAGCACCGTGAGATCGAATCAAGAAGAAAATGCGGCGATTAGTGTACAACCTCTTTGGTGGTGCCGATTAGGCCTCAGCTTCATCAGAGGAAACGGTGATGATGATGCTCTTCCGGTGGTGCAGGTGAAGACATTGGTGTGGGAATGGAGGTGGCGTGAAAGACGAGGAGAACATCGGGGCAGCTCTTTGGAGGTGGAGGACGGGGTGGATGAACCGGCGGGATGACGAGATTGACGACGGATCCTCATCTGGTATGGTGGATGAGGGACGTCGAGGTGTTGCTGTGGACGACGTCGTCGGGGAAGAGGCTCCGGGTGGGTGGCGGACGGAGGAGGGTGTGGGGCTTCGTGGGTTTTCGCGGCCTCGGTGTACGAATGGGTGGGCGGATGGGATGGGAGTGGGGAACCATGGCTTAGGGATGCGCTTGTCCGAAATGTGGGGTAAGTTATGAAGTACCCCCACCGATTTGACCTAGGCGGTTCTTTCGGTTCAGGGGTATCACAGGCATTTCGAGTGTTGGGATTTCACAGGAGGTGGGAGTTTTCGCGTGCGTTGTAATTTTGGAATAGCAAGGCGCGGGTTGAGATGGAGGGAGTTGTCGGAGCACAACGAGACAAAGATATATCTTACATATTTCGGGGTAACAAGGCACGGGTTGAAATTTCCGGAAAAGCCTAACGTGTACTGTACCAAATCAATTCGTACTTCCGTCGACGAGAAAACAAAAAGAAATCAATTCGCAGCACACAAGAGAGTCTAGTCCCGTGTACTGTACCAAATCAATTCGCACTACAAATGTCATTCAAAACTTTGAATTCATGTTATGTTCAATTAAAATATTTCGCTACGTGTATAATGCATGCAACCTGTTACTCAAATGAACGTTTTAGTGCATTCCAAACGTATATACTACCGCTTGAATATGAACTAAATTTGAATTCATTTCTCTATTTGAATAAGATCTACAATAATGATTGTTGTGTAGTCAAACCATTTGAATTCGTTTCTCTATTTTAGTAAGATCTACAATCATCATTATTGTCAAGTTAAACCATCGTTTGTGTATTATCTTCACAGCAGACCACATGATTACTCTCGAGTTAGATATGAACTATGTGTACTATATGAACTCGAACTCGATTTTTTGAATCCACTTTATGTTGTTTCCAAATCACAGTACATTTCAAGCTCTAGCTAGATCTTCATAATCTAAACCATGTCTCATATGTATAATGTTTTTATCACATAATGTATGGTGCCCCGCCCCCTATGCCTACAAGTATTTAGATGTGAGTTGCAAACACCACACATTACCACAAATTCAAATAAAATGTGAGATTGTTCGATATATAGTATTGTTTAGATTGTTCAATATTTAGTTGTAAGCTGCAAACACCACACATTATCACAAATTCAAATAAAATGTGAGATTGTTCGATGTATAGTATGGTTTAGATTGTTCGACATTTAGTTGTGAGTTGCAAACGCCATGCATTATCACATTATGGTATAACATGTGCAAAACCACAGCACGCGTATCACCACTGTATTCATGCATGCATATGTTTATAACACTATGATCTCCTATTCAAATATATGAATCCACTTTCATATCAAATTATGATCTTTGTTAGTCTCTTACACCCACAGAATCCTCTAACCTTTGTAGCTAGCACTAGCTTCCTCTCATGCACGCACACCGGCACACGCCCTCCTCGCCTTCCCCCTCCCTCAGCATTCTATCCATCGCACACATTCATTTTTTTATTTAGGTCATTCTCCTAGAGTCTCCACAACTCCTTTCCGACACACACTGATCGATAAAACTCTCCAGCGATGTCTGCCTACAACATACACACGCACCTTCCATCTCCTCCTTTCTGTGTCCATGCCTCGTGTCTCTCATACGGTCCCACACACGTGTAAACTGTCGCCCCTCTTTTCATTGATCTCACAACCGCACACTCCTCCCCATATCTAGCTAGTAGCTCGGCCTCTCGCACCACCTCCTAGCTCCATTCTCTCTATCTATCCATCTCGATGGGCCTTATTTGCCTCTAACAAATGGATGTACACCGACTGATCTCCCGCTATACGTATAGCTAGCTAGGTCCTTATAACTCTTTTTTCCCCACGGTCGACCGATCTACCTCATTAGTTTTGTCTCTCCCTTCCTCCGACAAACAACAATTGATCTACCGATCTAGTTAGGTTTTCTTACCAAACACATGTTCCCCTTCATCATCCATGCATGCGTCCCGACATATCTATCACGCATAGGCACACATAGAAACACATCACCACTCTTATTGATAACATTGTAGTTCTACCCTCAATTTGTCTAGTAGGCCTCTCCCACCATCTTCGAGAAGCAACTCCATCACCCATCCAGCACTCTACCCCTCTACCTCTTTCTCTCCTCTCTCTCTCTCTCTGTGTCCCAACCTATTTCCCGTCCTTCAGTTATGTATGGATGTTGACCGCTCTCCCTCAAGACATAGCTGGGTCTCTCCTTCTCAACACATATACGAGTCGTTCTACCTCTCTAGTTAGGCCTCTGCCTCCCCCACCCCCCACACACACACCGATACATCGAGTGCTCTAGTCATGTCTCCCTGCCACACACAAACTTGCCTTGTGTCCTCTGACGTTCCGGTTGGCAGTCGCCCTATATCTTTGACTTGCATACACACAATTTTGATGGCTCTCTTCATCGATCTCGCAGCCACCCACTTGATCCTCTCTTCGACTCTATCCCTATCTATGACCCCTCCCTCTCTTCTCGTGGATCGCCCCCTCTATATATGATATGGATAGGCCTCTATTTCACACACATTGCATGCAAAATTTTGTTTGAGATGTCATCGACACATATTCCCACAGATACATTCACGAAACCACCCCCCCCAAACAAAAAACACTCACGAACGCACACGCCATCTGTCTAGGTTTGTATCTCTCTCACACACACCCACGTAGGTGGGGGACGTGCACGAAGAGAAGAGGTGCACGCACGACACACGTACTCCCATCTCTTTCCCAACCATACCCGCGGGGGCACACGGTGGAGCTCATTTCTGTACGAAAAGGCAGCCCATGTGGTAATTTGACACGTGTACTGGTTGTTCACTTGATGGAGGATCGTCTACCACGGGTGGACAAACAAATTGTGACTTGACGCGTTATGTTAAAAAGAGGCAAACCATGTGGGGCCTACCTTATAGGCAAGGTTCTATACAATCGAGATGCTCTGTACGTATTACTTTTGATGTGTCCCGTCAACCCGCAGAACCAGGAGAAGCTTGCTTACTACGCCGTCTCCCCCGCCCACGGGCGCGGTGGCTCGCAGGACAAGGTGAAGCTTGCTTACTACTACTCATTGTACTATATTGGTTTGTTGGTCCCCATTGTATATTGTGTCAAATTTTGACTATACATTGAACTAACAAAACGTTCGTGTATGTTACCAAAAATTACATCATTGAAAACTATGTTGAAATACGAATCCAACGATATAATTTTTGTTGACATGCATTAACATTTTGTTAGCTAAATATTTGGTAAAAATTTGGCACGAACTACAAAGGTGACCGATAAACCAGGACGGAGGTAGTAGTACTACGCCTTATGCCTGCTTCCTCGCCCACGCGCGCGGTGGCTCGCAGGACGAGGAGAAAATTTTACTACTCCCTCTGTTTACTCCTCGTCCCTACCTTGGTTAGAGAGATTATCATATTGTTTGGAATATATGTCCTTTAGTAGATTTCAATATGAACTACTAGTACATACTCCAAACACTGATGTATATAGACGTATCTTAGAGTGTAGATTCACTCATTTGGCTCCGTATGTAGTCCATATTGAAACAGACGTAATAGTACGCACTCTCCCTCGCCCCTCGACCCTCGCCCACGTGGTGGACGTGTAGCAATTCATTCGGTCTCATATAGCCAGAACAATATATACTGCAGTACTATTATTGCTCGACTTCCCGAAGAGGTGAAGAGCCAATCGCAAGGTTAATATTTTGGAGATGCCAAGCGCAAGGTTTATAGGAGAACGAGTAGTAGGTGCCGCGTCATTTATAAATAATGTTTTTTTATTCAGTGGCATGTACGCAATAGAAATAGGTTCATATGGAGAGAAAAGGAAACCGCTCCACTATATACATAGGCAGGACGAGCCTACATGGTTGCTTCCTGGGGTTGCTCTCTTCACGCACTCTCGCACAAAACGACTGTGGCCACATCTCTAACATCCCGGCGGATCATGTCCGCTGGGGGAAGGGATGGATGCTTAGTGTAGATGCGGTCGCCGTCGCCGACGGTGAAAACCCACTGTCGGCACGTCCCGATCAGGGGTCCCCGCCGTTCTCTCTCACAAAGCCGTTAAGGTTGCCTTCGTCCCTTGCTCACTGCCGCGACGCGGGCAGTTGCCGCCTCCCGCCACCCTCCTCTAGGTTGAGCTACGTCCCGACATCCCTCAGGTACAACTCCCTTTACAGCCGGCTTGCACCACTACTCTAGCTGCCCACACCACTCCATGTGGATATTTCTCTACTTCTTTGCCCCGCACATACCTCTACTGGCTTCTATGTATTGTATTTGTGATGAGTTTATGTCTCATCAACTAGTCCCAGTAATCTTATTCTAATCACGCTTCTTCAATTTCTTTGCCACAGGGATGCTCATCTCGATTTTGGTGAAACTACACAAAATGATCCGATGGTCAAAGGGTTGCAAACTTCATTTCTTCGGAAGCTCCAACGTTGCCAGCAAATTAAAGCCTGGTTAGGGTTTACGGTTCAAGGGCTAGGGACTTCATGGATCGTTTTTTTCTTTAGCTGCCTCTGTTCCAAAATAAGTGTCAACTTTAGTAGTAGTACAACTTTGTACTAAAGTTCACATAAAGTTGAGACACATATTTTGGAATGGAGGGAGTACATATTGGCTATGATCTGTCAATCATTGAGATGCAATAGCATGCATGTTAGTCTCCTTTGTATTTTATGAAATGTTGCAACGGGCAACCTTGGACGCAAGATACATGAAACAGAAGCTGGGAGCTTCATAGCATTGTAGAAATTTATCTAGCTGATAAATTACAGTACGTACTATACTAGTAGTACTATGCAAAGAGTTAGCTGTCGCACGGTGTCCGGAAAATATGGTGATAATGTGAGGTGGGCCATGTAATCACTGAGCCTGCGTGTTTTCACTGCCCTCGCAATCCTCCGCTGTAAGAATGGAGAAAATTGTAATCTAGTAGTACCTCCTTTCGCCGAAAGCGTGGGACATCCAGCAGTCCTACCACGTCAGTAATAATGACCAATGAGCCGTCAAATCACATAGACCCAGCAGTAAGTTCGACAGACGAAGCAACCATCACTCTTGAACCCGCTTCTCTCTTCAACGCAGGCGCCAGTGAGAGGTCGAGTCCGCTCTGCCCGCGCATGAATGCGGCACCGATTCTTTGGAGCGGCGCTGACCGTTTCGAGCGGGAAGCGCGCGCGGGCGATGGAGGGGCTTTGGGTGGGGCAGGCTGGTCAGGAGCGGGCGTGGCAGCGGACCGCCTGTCCCGACCGGACTCCCGGAAGAGGATGCACCAACTCTCGCGGCTAGATCGTACACTACACACCATCTCTCTGTAGGAGTAGGTCGATGTGTCGCTCTCTCTAACACACACATGATGTTAAATGCACACGCACATGCACACACAGGTTCATAGAATAGGAATATCGTGGGAGTTACTTAGGGAGCGTTTGGATCCTTAGCAAGAATAGTTTATAGCCTAGCCGGGCAAGGTTAGGCGTTTGGAACTGTTAGACTACCCAAAGTGGAAGTAACATAGGTGGTAACATCACACTTATCTAAGAAAAATAGATGATGTGGCATGTAATTAATGAAGAAAGAGATGGATTTGGTAACATAGCTAGTTACTATAACATCACGCATAGAAGTATCAAGAAAAGATGAGTCTACAACCTAATAAATGAAGTGATGCATCACACAACACATATGTTACTACCCACTATGGAGGTAGTAACATAGACTAGTAACATATGCATCTTACTACTCTAAGTTACTCCCCATTGTGACTAGTCTTAAAATATGTTAGCTTTTGTCTGCCAGCTAGCTTGGGTGGGCTAGAAAAACCTTGCTAGCTCAGGAGAGCCAGATCGGCTCGCTTCCGACGGCAAACTTCGCGTACTACCTCAGTCTTGGTTTATTGGTCCCCATTGTATTTCGTGTGAAATTTTGACCATAGATTGAACTAATAAAATGTTCATGCATGTCACAAAAAATTATATCATTGAAAACTATGTTCAAATACGAATCTAACGATATAATTTTTGTTGACATGCATTAAAATTTTGTTAGTTAAATCTTGGGTCAAAATTTGGCACAAACTACAAAGGGGACCTATAAACCAGGACGAAGGTACTAGTAGTAACATAGACTAGTAACATATGCATGTTACTAGTCCAAGTTAGTCACCACTATGATCAGCCTAAGCAATGTAACCAAACGCTTACTCTGCCTTGTTATCTCCCCCGGAAACCCACTGCATGGAGCGCAACTACGCCTTGATCAGTCAAGAAATCAAAGTCGGCTTGCATGCGAGTTAATACGTGGCCCTGGATGGTAGCTACAACGGCATCTCTTAGTTGTTGGGATTAATTGTTGCGTTTAGAGACAGAAATCAGGGCTCTGATTGGAGGAAGGAACGGTCAAGTTTCTCCTTCTCCTCCAATCTGCTTGCACCTTGGTCCCACTGGACCTTCTAAAGTGACTGATTACACCTAGACGGAGGAAGTAGTACGAGATATGGTGGCACACTGACTTAGGCCGAATACAAGTGCCCAAAATTGTGTGCATGTTATAATAAGGATTCACTTAAAATAGTACGTGAGCGAACAGAGGGATCAATTGGACAGTGTTCACGAGCAATAGCGAGATGTGTGAGGTAAGATACACCGCTGGCGCTTTTAATATTTCTTATTAATTTGTTTGTTTCACCCTCTGACTGGTGGGACCCAACGTACTATGTGGAGAGAGGTAAGGTGACTAAGGTTGCATTATTTATGTACTACCAACACTGCTTTAAATCCCAAAAGACCTTACCACCAAAGCCACATGACACGATTATGATTTAAATCCCAATGACTCGCACGCAAAAAAACACGGCATGCTTGTCACACGAATGCAAGAATGTATAAAAGGTTATTTTCCTCAACGGGAGGGTGGTGTAGGTGGTTAGCCTGTTCGCTCATCAAACTTGAGGTCTCGGGTTGGATAACTACACTTGAGCATAAATTTGTTTTTGTTCGACTTCTTTCTTCCACCCAATGACACGTAGGCCCCACATGACAGAGAGACAAAGTGATCTGGGGCGGTGTCAGGAGGATTCTTTACCTGGTCAAAATGGATGGATACAGAGCTATACGATCTCGTAGTGACCGATAATCACCTCATCACGTATACATTGCAGCCTCGGCGCTTGTTTTATAGGGTTGGCACTCTTCACACTCTCTCCCCAGTATATATATACACGCTGGAGCCTCAGCGCTTGTAGTTGCTCTCTTCACAACCTCTCACCCTCTCCAGATCTAAACAAGACTTTGTTGGCCTCTCTCTCTCCCCTCACTACTGGTCAAAGAGCCGGCAGGATCCGTCTGCCGGGAAGGGAAGGAGGCTTAACGCTATCGCCGTCGGCGAGGGAGGGAATCCACCACCAGCGCAGCTGTTCTCTTTCACCCATCGGCGGCGCGGGAGGGCCTCCGACCTGTTCTTCCTCGCCGCCGTACGTAGTGTGGGCCGAACGGCCTCCGGTCGCCCACTGAGCCACACCCCAAGAACCTTACGGTATAATTTACTTATTCCACATGCATTGCTCTAGCTGCATGTGGTCTTTTTCTGCTTTTGCACTTGAATCTAGGTGTTGGATCAAACAGGAAAGTAGTGGGGAAAGTTGTATAGCATGAATCTAGGACGTGGTTCAAAGAGGAAAGGAAGGGGGGAAAGTAGTGGGGAAAGTTGTATAGCATGAATCTAAGACGTGGTTCAAAGAGGAAAGGAATGGGGGAACATAGTGGGGAAAGTTGTATAGCATGAATCTAGGACGTGGTTCAAAGAGGAAAGGAAGGGGGAAAGTACTAGTACAGACTGGCTATCCAGCACCTATGTTGGTCGAAAAGGGAAAACAATGACAAACGCAGTACGCACATTTGTAATGAACTGATCTTTTTGTTTTGGGGGACAAGGCTGTAGAGTTTGAGCATGACTAGATTTGTTGTGCTCACATAGGGAAAGGTGTCTAAAGATAACAAAACCGGGACCAACACAAATATGCTCCTTGGTTGTTTGTTCTTTGTTGCAACAGACTATGCATCACCCCTTCATACATCCGTAGATGCACATGGTGCTGGTGCGTCCACTGTCCCGTGCAACTCTTTAGCTGTTGTTAATCTAAGGCCCTGTTTGGTTAAAAAGTCCCTACTCCCTACCTACTTGGTTCCAGGGACTAAACATGGACTAGAGGTTATTAAGTAACATGATAAAAGACCGTGTTACCCCTAGTAATGAACTAATAGAGACAAGGTGCGATGCGGGGCAGAGTCAATTGTTGGAAAAAGTCCTAAAAAGACTCTCCCTCGGGGTCTTCTTTCTTTAGTCCCAAATGCCCACTTTTAGTCCCTAAAAGTCCCTCATGTTTGGTTTAGATGGGACTGACACAAACTTTTTTTAGTCCCTGCACCAAAAGTCCCTGTAAACAAACACCCTCTAATAATGCCGCTGGAAAATTGATGCAATGCCACAGTTAAAAGCAAATTACATGTTTAACGAATTTTATTGTTAATATAATGTCTCTGTTAATATTAATCAATGCCACCGTTTGAGAAATGCTACTGTCTTGCTTTCTTTCCCATTTAGATACGTTAGATGCTTCTTTTTGTTGGCTTCTGTGTCATCCACTGTTATTGACCACTAGTTGTTTCCTTTGCACCTCTGTGTAAACAGGGTTATCTACTTCACCTCATTGCTATTGTGACCTTTTGTGGCACTGCACGAAACACTTTTGTTTTAAGAGTGTTTTGTGCAGTTCAACCAAAATGTCACATCGACAATGTTGCTTGATTGCTTGATCTTAGTGGAACTGCACAAGAGGAGATCTTACTTCCTATCCGTGTTGGCAAATTTGGTTCAGATCTTCTTCTTGTGAGTTGTTTGAATTCCGCGTCATGAGAGGTCAGTACTAGCTTTCTTTGACATGATTGTGCAGTGTGCTTTCATATGTTGTGCTACCTGTAAGGTAATGTTGCTTGATTTTAGTGAACTGCACAAATGGAGACAAGGCATCCAATCTGTATGTGCACCGTAATATCCCATTGAGGTAAGATAACGATATTTCACAACTGTTGGCCTGTATTTTGCCACTTTCGTCAGAAAATTAATGTCGTTGTTTAGTGTTATACTTGTGCTTCCTAATTGACATGCCAAATCTTACATTGAAGGCGAAGCTTGTCTGTTATTGAATCAAGTGATGAAGGGGAAGAACAAGCGATAGAAAAACAAAAATCAACTCCCGATGCTGTAATGAAGCACTGGAACAGTAATGACACAAGTAATGATATAGTTTTGCATCTTAATTTATTGCTATGGCTGGAACGAGCAATTGTTTCACTGATTTGATGCCACTCTTAATGTAATATGTAATTATCTCTAGTTGTGCAACAGGGATCTTCTTTGAAGATACCATATATTTTAGTGGAACTGCACAAGAAGATGTTGGAAACATTAAACTAATCGAGGAGTATATAGTAAGCATGGCAACCAGAGTAGATAACAACAGATGGTTCCGGAGAAGTGCTTGATCTGTATGCTCTACACAATAAGCCTCCTGACAAAGGTTGGTACTCGCCCAAGGATTTCATCCATATGATTGAGCTTTGTCATCTCTATGGGTGTTGTGCTATTGTTTAGATACTGTCATGAGAAAGTGGTATTGTCCTTGAGAAGTGCTTCATGTGTGCTGTTTGAAATATTTCCTTTCCTTTTTTCCGAGCAAACAGAGATGCTAGCATTTAGTTGTCCTCTTGTCTTTGCACGATAGGATCATCCTCCTCTGAAGAAGAATATGGAGTATGTGAAGTGACTAGTTCCAATTATGCCAGGATGAAGAAGCCCTGTCTATCTTCTCATCAGAAGGAGTAGTTGTAGGATGGTTGGATTACTCCCCAAAAGACCAAACTAACTTCAGCTCAGAAGGACTGACATATCTCCATCTTTTTGCTGTGATGCGCAAGTACAATGTTGTTCTAGGATTCTTTCCGGTGAGTTCCATTTTTTAAAGTGTGCTCTACATGGACCACGTAGGTGCCTGTTTAAACTGTCAATTCATAGTACAGTTTGCTTTATACTAATCACTTTTTGTATTCGTGCAAACAGGGGTGCTCAGGTTGATTTCAATGGGAACTGCACAAAATGTTTATGAATACATCGAATCATTCATTTGCACCACAAGAAAGGAGGTGCCCATATGTTCAAGGCGTTGCAACATATAAGGGCGGAATCATACAAGCTAGGCGTGAATTTGGTTGATTTTGGTGGAACTGCACAAAAAGAACAGCTGCTTTATTTAGCACGAGGTGCCATGTCGATGTCCGAACTGATAGCAAACCCTGCCCATTCCACAATCGTAGGCATTTGATATTTTGGAATGGGAAAATCTTGTCAAAGTTTGCTCATCGATGTAAACAAAACAACAAGCATTTGACATTTTTGAATTGGAAAACCTTGTCAAAGTTTGCTAATAGATGTATGCAAAACAACAAGCATTTGATATTTTGGAATGGGACAACCTTGTCAAATTTTGCTCATTGATGTTAGCAAGAAGACATGTGTTTGATATTTTCGAATGGGATGCCCTTTGCTGTCAGCAGCGTCGATCTATTTTTATTTATTCTTTACTTGTGAAGTAAGTATTGGCTCTGACATGTGAATCGCTGAGATGCATTATCATCGATTGTTTTGAATGTTCTCTATGAATTGCCAGGCCTGTGTGTTTCATTGCAATGTACAGGAACGCTAAAAAGGTGCTCAAACTCTTTGTACTCCGGTCAAAGTAGAGATACTTTGACTGCAGATAAAACTTGTATGCAGACTAAAAACGACCGGAGGGAGTACATGTGAAACTGCTACAAACGAGGTGATCACCCTGGGAATAATGCAAGTATGTTTTGTTTTGCATGTTCATCCAATGCGAGTGATACAAGAATTCGAACTAATCAAACTAAATTGATTCATGCACGGTCTGATTTCATATAAACATGCCGGATTTCATTACATTTCATACATTCTTCAACTAAAAAGGGGTGCGCTGGAGGTATAATTAATTAACCGAAGCTACCCACCTTTGTCCGGCTGAGCCGAACAGAAGCTTCTTCTCCAGCGGACTGAGCTTCAGTGACTTAACTGCAGGTGCAGTTGCGTAACTGACATGTGGCCCAGATGCTTGTTGGGCCCATGTGTCAGTGAGCCAACTGCACCAGCAGTTAAGTAGAAGTGGCGTCCTTCTCCAACATAGCTCTCCGACTCCACGTCGCCGCCAAGAAGCTAATTAGCCGTCAATGGTCAACCCGCCTAGCTTGGCTTCAACCGGAGGGTAGCAGCGGTGGCCTTACTTGGACCCGAGCAGCGGCGACCTACCGTGTTCTACTCTTCCTCGTTTTCTATGTGGCGCGGCCTCGTTGGCAGTGGGGTGGGGCCTCGACGGAGCCGGCAATGTCCTCTGTCTCGTTGCCGGCGGGGCGGCGCCTCGGTGGAGTGGGGGAAATCCTCCCCCTCGTTGCCGGCAGGGTGGGGCCTCGGCTGAGCGGGCAATGTCCTGTACCTCGTTGTTGGCGGGGCGGGGCCTCGGCGGAGTAGGGCCTCCGCCTCGGTGCCGGCGGGACGGGGCCTCGGTGGAGCCAACGGTGTCCTCTGCCTCGTTGTTGGCACCACAGCGCCTCGGCGGAGCAGGGCCTCATCG
The DNA here is from genome assembly GCF_018294505.1 of Triticum aestivum. NCBI lineage: Eukaryota > Viridiplantae > Streptophyta > Magnoliopsida > Poales > Poaceae > Triticum > Triticum aestivum. The sequence goes on along the minus strand of NC_057802.1, from coordinate 246,940,985 downwards.
ACGCCAGCGGTGCGGGGACTCGTCAGAGCTTTCATTGTCCTCTGCCTCGTCCTCGGTCTCGCCAAACAATGCCTCGCCCGCTTCATCGCCCTCTTTGTAGGCGGCCGCAGCCTCCGCCACCCGCATGCGGTACCGCCAGCGCTCGAGGCGGCCCTCGCGGGTGGAGCAGTATGAGTCAAGAAGCGCCTCCTGCTCCGCCCGCTCCGTGGCGATCTGCTCCTCCGCCTGCAGGTGCTCCTGGAGGAGATGGTGGTTGTAGGTGGCGTCTGCCTGCGCCTCCCAGAACTGCTCCTCACGCTTCTGCCTCACCGTGTCCATGTATTGGGCACGGGCCTCGCCGATGGTCATGGTGCAATGCACCGGCGAGGATGGCGCGGAGGAGGGGGTTGGCACAGAATCGTCGACTACCATGTTCTCCATTGGGACGTCATCGTCCTCCGGCTGCCTGCCGGCGAGGCAGTCGGCAGCAATGGCTGCCATCTCCTTGTGGTCCGTCGTCCGCCCGTCCCGAAGAGTGCTGGAGCGCGAGGAAGCCATGGTGGGCAGTAGTGGTGTGGACAGGAGAAAGGGAACGGAGGCGGATGACTGCGGCTATGGCCGGCGCAGCAGTTTATATATCAATGGTGGGCGGCGGAGGGACGGACATGCTGGCTCACCAGTGAGCTCGCCGAGCTGAGCGGCGACAATCAGACGATGGACGTAGCTTCCGACCAGGAGCCAGCGCCACTGTCTAAGCCGGTTCATGCCGTGTTCACCATAGAGCAGGTGCGGCCGCACTTCGACGCCCTAATGGCGAAAGAGCTACCAGCGCAGGAGGACCTGTGCTGCAACCTTCGTGTCATCAACGAGCACCGATGAACAAGCGAATGACAATGCCATCGCGGACATGTGGCCCTATGATCCTGGCTTCCCAAATGAGTAGCGGGCGCTGTATCAGACCATCCGTAGGGCCCACGAGGCCCTCTCCGTCCTCCTTCGAGTTGTTGCGCTCACCATGGCGCCGCCGTCTCGCGTTGTCAACATGGTCAACAGACATGAGGAAAGATGACTTTACTTGGAGAGGATGACAGTGGGGACCCACCAGGGACATAGCCGCACGTACGGAAGTGCCTCCTTATTATATACTACAACTATAATTTTTTGCTTCCTCCTGGTTTCCTGACATCATTGTCCCACACCATTGTCAACCTATGTAGTCAATAAACGAGATAATTGCGCAAGGTGCGACCGACAGCTGGGACCAAGCAGCTCGAGCACTATTTGTGTTTTTAAGGTGTGAGCACTGCAGAGTTTTTCTTGAGCGATGTTTTTGTTTTTTTAAGACAAGAGCGATGTTTTCGTTTTTGTTTAGAGGAGAACAGGGTACTAACTGTGCGGGCTGTGGCCCGCCTAGCCCAGGCCAGATATCGAGCCCAGATATTAATTTTTTTTCAAGCTGAAAATGGCTAGCCCAGCTGTTGAGGATATAACCCTTAGAGTCACCCGCCAGGAGGGTCCGGGTTACTCATAATGGTCATCACGCGAAGCCCAGTACCGAGCTTGAAGACGGCGGGTCAATGATGGGCCTAAGACCCAGAGATATCTTAAGGCCCGTAGTGATAACCGCCATTATGGTAGAACTTGTAGTGTAAGGGAAGAATAGTTGAGAGTCCGAGCCGGACACTCTTATGAGCCGGCCGGGACTCTGAGAGCCGCTGGGCGTCAACCTCTCTGTATAAAGGGACGACCCGGCGGCGGTTTAGGGACAAGTAAGATCTCGTCGAGAGCCAGGCATAGCAATCAAGCTCCCTGGTCATTGAAACCATAAGCAATACCACCTCAACTGGACGTAGGCTTTTACCTTCACCGTAAGGGGCTGAACCAGTATAACCCTCGTGTTCCTTGTCCCGTTTAACCCCTTCAAGCTTCCTAGCTGCGATGGCTCCACGACTAAGTCCTAGCTCGAGGACATCTGCCGTGACAATTCCACGACAGTTGGCGCCCACCGTGGGGCCAGCGCACGGTGGATTTGAGTTCTTGAAGGGCAGCTTCGAAGGGCTCAAGGGATACGCTGTGGGCCGGATGACCAAGAGTCGTCGCGGCAAGCTCTACATCGACGATGCAACCTGGGGCCCCGACGCCGGCTCAATTGAGTACGGGTACCGGGTCCCCTTCGGCGGAATTCATGTCTTCATTGGCAAGATTGGTGAGCCGGGCCCTGAGCCGGATCTCTACGCCGGTCTCATCGAGACGGCTCAGCGTGCACGACCCGCCCGGGCTCTACCTGCCTTGAAGCATGCTTTTGTGGGATGTGTTCATGGAGGACTCTCTGTAGGGTCTGGATCTGGTGATGAGACGGCCACCGGCTCTGACGGCGAGTCGTCCACTGATGAGTCAAACTCGTTGTATCAACTTCAAGATGGCAGGCTCAGGGGTTGTTCCGATGGTGACAGTATTCCGGACCCTGTTGAGCCGCCGAGCCTGTTCAAAACCCTGCCGCTGGGTCAGGAAACCCGGTACCCTCGCCGGCTCAGGTGCTGATGGATCTCACGGACAAGATGACGACCCTGTTGACCGCCACGGTTGACCCGGCGGATCAGGCTTAGCATGACGCAGAGGTGGCGCAGTTAAAGTTAGATCTAGTGAAAGCCAAGGCGGATCTGGCGGCGGAAGGGATCGGGATGGCTGCGGAGAGGGCGGTTCTCGACGCCCAGACTCAGTTGATTAAGGCGCAGTCCTTCTGGCTCACGATGGATCAGAACGCGTCCAATGAGGTCATGAGAAGGAGGCATCAAAAGGCCCAATCTCGACTCCCTCCGGTCTACGATCCTCGAAACCTCTTCAACACACCAGGTGCAGGGTCTAGTAACCCGCCGGAGATCATAGTACCCGGAGCTGGGACACCAATTCAGCCCCAAGTAATGGGACCTCCCCGGGTGAACCCTGCCCCGCCTCAGTACGTGCCAATACCACCGGGTCATTATGCCAACCCGCTGGAAAACATGGTCGCCGCGGCGGCACGGCTGGCGGCTCTCCCAATTGATGGTGATTCTCCAACGGCGGTTGAAACCCGCCGGGTCAGGGAGCTCCTTCAGACGGCTCTGGCGCAGCAAGAGGCGTACTCTTATAGCCGGGACAGGATCCATTCAACCCCTCGTCCGGGCCGGAGCCCGAGTTATAGCAGACACATGGTTTCAGCGACCGGCTCAAGTAATGTCCGACGCCATGACTTGCCACCTGGCCATGGCCCGGCTCATAACGGAGCCTTTCACGCTACAGACCAAGACAGAGCACGGCAAGAGGCGGAGCAAGTGCCTTAGGTGACGGCTTACCAGACACCCCCGGCTTATCCGACGACTTCCGTCGACGTGGGTATCCCTACGAGGACTGGAGGTGTCCCTTGTTTAGTGCCGGCTCTCCGCAATGAACGTCTACCCAAGGACTTCAAAGGGCCTAGGAAGGTGCCTAACTACACGGCTGATTTATAACCCGGAGCCTGGATCGAGAGTTACGAGATGGCCATGGAATTACTGGAGGTCAGCGAAGCGGCGATGGCCAAGTACTTCACCATGATGTTAGATGGGACTGCCCGCACTTGGTTGAAAGGGCTGCCACCGAATTCCATCGGGTCTTGGGCTGAGCTGAAAGCCTGGTTCATCCAAAACTTCAAAGATACCTATAGGCAGTCTATGTCAATTGTGGATTTGACTAACTGTAAACAGCAGGAGGGTGAGTCTACGACACATTGGGTTCGCCGGGTCAAAGAGATAATACATTCATCTGATAAGATGGATGCCGGCTCTGCAGTCTTAATGTTGGAGCAGAATTGTCGCTTCCTGCCCCTGAAGATGAAACTCGGGCGGCTCAAACGTGACTGCAATGATATGGGTACGGTGATGGCGGCTCTCGTCAAATACGCCGACTCTGATAGTACCAAGGACCCCGCTTTAGATGATGAAAGGACAGGGAAGGGAAGGAAGAACGGCAATGGCAAGGGTCCTCAGCATAACCCGGCAAACCAAGGAGGTAACAAGCGTAAGGCTGATGGCAGCATGGAGTTTGTGGCCAATGCCAATTCACAGGGTAACAACCAACGACGTAAAGGGAGGCCACCTCCCCGGGCTGGCGGGTCAGGCCCGACGCTCGAGCAATTGTTAAACGAGCCTTGTCCGAGGCATGGCTCTAGGGAGAAGCCAGCTACTCGTCTATGGAAGGATTGCGCAATCATGAAAGCCTTTAAGAACTCCAATGCCTTTAATGGCAACAATGGCCCGGGCGGCGGCTCAGGCGCTGGCGGTTTTCATGGCCCGGGCGGCGGCTCAAATCCTAATCCTCAGAACGGTCAAGGGGGCTTTAATCAGCAGTCCGGCCAGGGTCATCAACAGCAGCAGGGGGGTTATCAGACCAATCCAAAGTAGCTTAACGGTGGACAGTATCACGTATTTACCACCAGTCTGTGTAAGCGAGATCAGAAGCTTCATAAGAGGGCTGTGAATGCTGTTGAGCCGGCGGTTCCACGCTATTTAAGATGGTCTGAGCAGCCTATTGTGTGGAGTAGGGAGGATCACCCTCCCCGGGTGGATAATCCGGGTCACTTGGCCCTGGTGGTGGCTCCTCAGGTGGGAGGATATAAGTTCACTAAGGTGCTCATGGATGGAGGCAGCAGCATCAACATCCTCTATTATGAGACTTTCTGTCGTATGGGGTTGATTGATAAGAACCTCAGCCAGTCCAATACTGTTTTCCATGGCGTGGTGCCTGGTAAGTCGGCTTATCCAATTGGTAAGATCGAATTGGAAGTGGCCTTTGGAGACGAGTACAACTACAGGGTGGAAAAATTGGCCTTTGAGGTGGTCAAGATAAGAAGTCCGTATCATGCCATATTTGGGCGGCCGGCTTACGCCAAGTTCATGGCACGGCCGTGTTACGTATATTTGCAGCTCAATATGCCGGGTCACAATGGGACCATTACGGTTCATGGCAGCCGGAAGGTGGCCTTGGAGTGTGAGGAAGGCGATGCGGCTTATGCAGAATCTGTTTGTGCAACGGAGGAGTTGAAGTTTTACAAAGACAATGTTGACCCAACAGATATGACCTCTCTGAAAAAACCAACTACGGAGCATGAGCCGGCAATGAAATTTAAGTCAGCTGATGAGACTAAACTTGTTGATTTCGTTCCAGGTGACTCGTCTCAGCAGTTCAGCATCAGTGCCAATTTGGATCCGAAATAGGAAAGCGCGCTCATCGAGTTCATCCGTGAGAACAGGGACATCTTTGCATGGAAACCTTCTGACATGCCAGGTGTACCTAGAGAACTCGCTGAGCACACTCTCAATGTTGATCCGAAATTTAAGCCGGTCAGGCAATTCCTTCGACGGTTTAATGAAGAGAGGCGGAAAGCCATTGGTGAGGAGGTGGCCCGGCTCTTGGCGGCCAGGTTTATTGTTGAAATCTTTCACCCAGAGTGGTTAGCTAACCCGGTGCTCGTGCTCAAGAAGAATGGCACCTGGCGGATGTGTGTGGACTACACGGACTTAAACAAGGCATGTCCGGCTGATCCTTTCGCTCTCCCTCGTATTGATCAAATCATTGATGCCACGGCGGGTTGTGAGCGTTTAAGTTTCTTGGATGCATATTCTGGATACCATCAGATTAAAATGGCAGTTAAGGACCAGGAGAAGATGGCGTTCATCACTCCCTTTGGAGCCTTCTGTTATGTGTCTATGCCTTTTGGACTCAAGAGTGCACAGGCGACTTATCAGCATTGCGTGCATAACTGTCTTCATAACTAGATTGGGCGCAATGTTCATGCCTATGTGGATGATATTGTGGTTAAGTCCAGGGAGAAGGAAACCTTGATAGATGATCTGAGGGAAACCTTTGATAATCTCCGGGTCTACAAGATGATGCTTAACCCGGTCAAGTGTGTTTTTGGTGTTCCTGCGGGCAAGCTCTTGGGTTTCTTGGTTTCTAACAGAGGCATTGAAGCTAACCCGGAGAAGATCAAGGCAATCACCTCTCTGGCTAAGCCGGCATGTATAAACGACGTCCATTGCCTGGCGGGTCGTATCGCTGCTTTAAGCCGGTTTATAAGCCGTTTGGGTGAGAAGGCCATGCCATTGTACCAGTTGATGAAGAAAACTGATGACTTTGTCTGGAATGATGCTGCTAATACTGCTTTTGAGGATTTGAAGAGACAACTGGCGGAGCCCCCAGTCCTTGCTGCTCCGGTTGACAAGGAGCCTTTATTGTTGTATGTAGCTGCTAACACACGGGCCGTCAGTGTGGCTGTGGTGGTGGAGCGCAAGGAAGAGGGTAAGGAGCATCCGGTTCAGCGGCCGGTTTATTACATCGGCGAAGCGCTCATCGAGTCCAAACAGCGGTATCCACATTGGCAGAAGCTTGTTTATGGTGTGTTCATGGCAAGCCGAAAGCTTAAGCGTTATTTCCAGGGTCACCCTATCACTGTGATTAGTTCTGCTCCCCTTGGAGATATCATCCAAAACAGAGAAGCCACAGGAAGAGTGGCTAAGTGGGCTATAGAGCTCGGGCCTCATGGTCTGAAATACGTACCACGCACTACTGTTAAATCTCAAGCTTTGGTGGATTTCATCAACGATTGGACAGAGCTACAAGTGCCCGAAGAAAAGCCGGATAATACATATTGGACTATTCACTTCGATGGGTCCAGGCAATTGGAGGGCTCGGGGGCTGGAGTTGTATTGGCTTCCCCCAAAGGTGACAAGTTTCATTATGTGCTACGGTTGATGTTTCCTTGCACTAACAATGCGGCTGAGTATGAGGCCTTGCTCCATGGTCTTCGGATGGCTAAGGAGATGAGCTTGAGCCGGGTCAGGTGCTTCGGCGACTCAGACTTAGTGGCTCAACAAGTATCAGGCAAGTGGGATTCCAAGGACCCTCTCATGGCGGCTTATCGCCGTGAAGTTGATGCCATTGCTGGACACTTTCAGGGTTACCAAGTAGAGCACATCGATCGCAGGAAGAACGAGGCGACTGATGCATTAAGCCGGCTGGGCTCTCAGCGAAAACCGGTGCCGCCTAATACTTTCTTGGACATCCTGCATAACCCTTCTGTTAAAGTACCTACAGAGGAAGACTTGGCTGTCCCTGACCCGGAGGCACAGTAGGTGGCGGCTCTCCGCATCACCCCGGACTGGACGGTGCCATACTTGGCTTACATGACCCGGGGAGATTTGCCTGAGGATGAAACTTTGGCCAGACAAATAACCCGGCGGTCTAAGTCAATGGTTGTTATCAATGGTGAGCTGCATCGCCGCAGTGTTACGGGAGCGTTCCAGCGTTGTGTCTCCCCTGAGGAAGGTCAAGAAATCTTGCGTGAGATTCACGAAGGGGATTGTGGCCATCATGCCGGCTCAAAATCCCTTGTGGCCAAGGCTTTTCGTCATGGTTTTTATTGGCTGACGGCTCATGCTGATGCGGAAGACTTGGTCAGTAAATGTGATGGTTGCCAGAGGTTCTCGCGACGGGCTCATGTGCCGGCTCAGGAGCTGAGGATGATTCCAATTACTTGGCCGTTTGCGGTTTGGGGGCTTGACATGGTTGGGCCTTTTAAAAGGTCCAAGGATAAAAAGACCTACCTCTTGGTGGCAGTTGACAAATTCACAAAGTGGGTTGAGGCAGAGCCAGTTAGTAAGTGCGACGCAGCCACGGCGGTTCAGTTCATGAAAAGGGTGATATTTCACTTTGGCTTTCCACACAGCATTATAACTGATAACGGTACCTATCTGTCTAAAGGCGCTATGGAGGAGTTTTGTCAACGTGAGCATATCCGGCTTGACATTTCCTCAGTGGCTCACCCTCAATCCAATGGTCAAGCTGAGAGGGCTAATCAGGAGATTTTGAAGGGTATCAAGCCCCGGCTTTTGGTCCCTTTGCAACGGACACCGGGTTGTTGGGTGGAGGAGTTACCCTCCGTGTTATGGAGCATCAATACTACTCCTAACAGGTCTACGGGTTACACGCCTTTCTTCATGGTTTATGGAGTGGAAGCAGTCCTCCCCAGTGACATCCGTCATGACTCGCCTCGAGTGGCGGCTTATGTTGAGGCGGATAATGAACAGGCGCGCCAAGATGCTCTTGATTTGTTGGACGAGCAGCGTGACGTGGCAGCAGCTCGCTCAGCAATTTACCAACAAGACCTGCGCCGTTATCACAGTCGCCGGGTTAAGTCCCGGGTCTTCCAGGAAGGTGATCTGGTGCTCCGGCTCATCCAAGATCAAACAGATGCACACAAGCTATCCCCGCCTTGGGAAGGACCTTTTGTGGTCAGCAAGAACTTGCACAACGGGTCATATTACCTCATTGACATTTGGGAGCACAAAGATTCACGCAAGTCGGAGGAGGAGACCCGTCGGCCGTGGAACATAGCTCAGCTTTGGCCTTATTACACCTGAGCCACCGGCTCTCATAATGTACATATTTCTATAAGCCACGTATATATTATGATAAGCAATAAAGTAGGACCTCTGTCCTTTTTCTCCTCCAAAGGTAAATGTGTTGTTTCCATTACAAGATCATATGGTAACTTGGAGGTGGATCCGGCTTATGATCGTATTTGAATCTAGCCGTACGCAATATGATCACTTGGGGGCTTCCTGTTCAAACATAGGTCGTATTTGAACCAAAGAGAACATAGCTGTCGATACCCACTTGATTGGCAAAGTGTCGAGCTCATTGGGGAGTTTTCTTTGATCATATTTGAATCATAGCTCAACCCCCTTTGTGAACCGACGTGGATCGTATTCGAATCAGCGTCGTTAAACAACTCTTAAGGTCATTTGGGGGCTTCCTGTTCAAACATGGGTGGTATTCGAACCAAAGAGAACATAGCTGTCGGTACCCTCTTGATTGGCATCGCCAAACCCACTGGGGCCTATATGATCGCATTCGAATCTTAGCTTAACCCCTTTGGGACGGGTCTCTAGTCGTATTCGAACTGGAAGCCCCTAAGTTTTGATTTTTTGAATCTGCAACAAGTTCTTCTGATTGTATCAATAGTGTGCACGACGGTTCTTACTCCGCCGGCTTAACTTTGATTCACAGTGTTTGTCACATACAATAAGCATTATCAAAACTGATAAACCGGAATTGAGGTACCAACCTCATTATCCGGGTTACATAGACCGGAAGTATACTTGAAGGCCTGTAAGTATGCTATTATGGTGACTTAGATTCATATTCCAGGTTATATGTATGAGATTATGATTCTCAGTGCGGTAAGCCGCCTAGAGACTTGTGATTGGTTTTTCTATGCAGGATGGTTAAAGACAGATATTCGAGCTTAAGGAAAATAAATGATCAATTATGACCCGGAGGAATATAAGGAAGCAACTTCAATGGGGTTAAGCATTCAACACGTGCACGATGGCACGACAAAGTTAAAGTGTTGGTCCTACTCTATTACAAGACTCCCCGAGTCCAAAAGGGTGAAGCATTGTTTAACAAGCATAATCATGGGCCGCCTAAAGAGTCAAGATGCTTGCCGGGTCGAAGCTTCCGGCTCATCCCTCTCCGCTCCTCCGGCTGTTCCTATGACCTGGAAGGTTGACGATTTCCAGTCAATGCCGCTCAAAGCTTCAAATTGAGCCTCCTCGTCAATTAACCCGGCCGGGTCAATTTCTGGGGCAAAGGTGTGCTTATGAGTCGGCGGGACCAAGCTGATGGCTTCATAACGCGGAGTGGGGATCCTCTGATTCTCTGCGTCGTAGCCCGGCTGGTACTTGGTCAGATCGGTGTCATTCCCAATCAGGGTGGCCACCGGGTGCACGATCTTCACACAGGCAGCAAAGTCTTTTTGTTCGAAGGAGGTGCCGTCTTCCTTTAGGCAAGGGTATCCAAGTGCAATGTCAGCCGGGTCTAGCTCTGGAAGGAAAGCCTTGGCCCGGCTCAGAGCAACTATGGCTCCGGCTCTTGCAGAAGCCCGTCGCAGCTCTTGGAAACGCTGAGGAAGAACGGCAAGCCGACGAAGTATGTCCGCCAGGTGAGTCGGAACCTCATTAGACAGGGCCACAACAGCCAAGGCGTGCTGTGACCCGGTGTAAAGTTGTTCCACCAAAGTGTACACGGCCTTCAGCTTGGTCAATACATTTTGGTTGAGGTTGGTGCTTCTGGGACCTATTTTGCAACGTCAGGTAAGCCGCTAGCAATGATGGGAATTATGAGACATAGAGAATGTAAACTTGTTGAAAGCCTGCAGAATGACTTACCGAAGATTGCGGCGACCATCTGTGACACATGGCGCTTTAAGCCGGAGAGTTCGGCGGTTCTCTCCGTCAGAGCCTTCTCCGCCTGTTCGGCCCGGCTTACCAGAGCAGCCTTCTCTTCGGCCGAAGTCTTCCTTTCAGCTTCAAACTTCTTCTTCAGCTTCTCTTGAGCAGCAATACTGGATTCAAATTTGGCGTTGGCCTTCCGGGTCTCAGTTTCCTGAGTCTTCAGGCGGTTCTTCAGCTCACAGATGTCAGCCTCAAATTTCTTGCAAGCAGCCTGTACAATTTCCGGGTTATAGTATGGATAATTATTTTAAAGTCCCAAGCACTTTCCAAGCAAAGACACTTGGCACTTGGGGGCTAATGTATGTCGAAAGTTTCTATCTACAAATTACCGGTTCATGGAAGTAAGCCGGAAGCTAAGTCTACAACATATTCTATCATAAGTAGTAGACTTGGGGGCTAGTATGATAAAGATGACTATGTAGTAAGTACTAGAGTGGTACCTCAGACTTCTGTTGTATCTGCTTCACCATGTCAATCTCCAGGTCCGGGCTGCTGTGCACCTGATTGACATAGCCGGAGATGATATCTCCAATACTCAGGTTGGCGTAGTTGGTGATGTCCAACTTGGCCCTGCGGCGCTCTAGCAGCTCTTCCTTGGCAGAGCACTTAGCCAGCGCAGTGGGTCTCCCCGGCTCGACAAATTCCGTCCGGGTGATTACCACGTCCGGGTCATCGGCCGACTGAGCCGGGTTGGAGATCTCCGGGTTAGCAGAAGTCTCTGTGATTGGCTCGTCGGTTGGAGCGATGGCTTCAGGAGCAGAGGCAGCGGGCGGCTCTTGAGCTGAAGCCTCCGGTTCAGTCAGGACCGGCTCTTCGACCGGCTTATTCTTCTTCGCTCTCTTACTGAGCTTTGCCTGGGCACTGAAAGAACAAAAGGTTAGTACAAAAGTATGAGTAAAGATAAGTACAACAAGAGATGATCATCATTACCCGGGTACGGTCTTGAAAGCCGGCAAGTTCGATTGCATAGAGTCACCAGAGGAAGGTGAAGTTTCCTGATAGTTTGAATCAGAAGAATTGAGCGGTTGACGTATAACACCCGCCAAAGGATGAAAAGGATATAAGTTGGAGATAACCTCGGTCCGGCGCTTCACTCGACGCTTCAGGTAAGCCGGAGGATAGGTCTGCATCTTTGTTGGTCCGGGTGTGCCGCCGGCTCTCATGAATCTGTTGCTTCAAAAGAAATTGAGGATCTTGATAAGCTAAAGGATGTGAAAATCTTACTTTCCAGGTTACTCTTCGGACTTTCAGCCTTGGCAAGGGCTCCGAGTCGGAGGAAAGTGTCATTACCTCTTCAGTCACCGGGTTACTTGCTCCGGTGTCATCCTGTGGATAATCAAGTTAATAAGGTGGCCAAAAGACAGCAGAAAAGCGGAAACAAAAACAAGAGCCTACAGATTCAGGGGTTACCTCTGACTCAGAGCTATCGCTTAGCTGAAGCAGCTCTGAGGCGGTAGGCCTGCTTCCCTTCTTGCGAGGAGCGGCTCTCCTGGCGGCTTTCTTAGCCTTCCTGGCCTTCTTGGGCGCCTCATGGTCATATTTGACCTTCCAGAACTTGTCATTAGCCTGAAATATACAAAAAAGATTTCTTAAAGTTCAGAGGAAAATTATTCAAAGAAAAACCAAGGTGTTCAGGTCAGTGACTTACCGCCGGAGCCGGGTTAGCTTGGCAGAAGGGGTTCAAGCCGGTCCTCCCACAGTCGGCTAAGCTCTCATTCAGGAGAGACTTGGTCATGTCGTCCACAACATCCTCAGGAAGATCATTGGGACTATGCCGCAGAGGGTCATCCTTCCGGCCCGTATAAGCACACATTAAGCCGGGGCGGCGGCTCAAAGGGATCACCCGCTAGGAGATCCAAACCCGGACCAGATCAATGCTGTTGAGGCCGTTTCCCAGGAGAGCCTTGATCTTTTTGATGGTGGGGATAAGAGGTTGACGCTCCGCCTGAGATAGTTTGTCTGGCAGAGGGTGATTTGGTTCCAGACGCACGGCACGAAAGCCGGGCAGAGGGCTCTCGTTAGCCGGAGAAGTGTCCTGGCAGTAGAACCACGTCTGGTTCCAGTCTTTTGGGTGGCTTGGCGGCTCAGCGTAAGGAAAAAGGCAATCCCTCCATCGTTGAATGGAGATTCCGCCAAGTTCCAGACTCGGCCCGTTGGCGCACTCGTTCTGGCGGTTTAGATAGAACAGCTCCCTAAAAAGCAGCAGGCTGGGCTCTTCTCCAAGATAGACTTCGCAGAATACTTGGAAGTTGCATATATTTGACACGGAATTGGGTCCTATGTCTTGTGGCCGCAGATCAAAGAAGTTCAGAACATCCCTAAAGAATTTTGAGCCGGGCGGTGCAAAGCCCCGGCTCATGTGATCAGCAAATATAACCACCTCACCATCTCTGGGTTGAGGTCTCTCCTCTGACGGGTCAGGGGCACGATAAGACATGATCTCTTTCTTGGGCAAGTAACCCGTCTTTACGAAATCAGCTAAGGTGTCGTCGGTGACGTTGGACCTCATCCAGTTGCACGTGATGGGTGCTTTGGGAGCTTTGGGAGGCATTGTGAAAGATGAAGCCTATGACAGAAGGAAAATGTCCGGTTCAATTATAAGCTGGCAGATGTCTACAGTTTAAATACTCAAATGGCGGCTTATGAGAGGGGCCTAATGACATATGGTTAAATGCATCGGGTTATCTAAGCCGCTGAAGGTATCGTGAGTAATTCAAATTGTTTACAGCTTTATCATAAATGAGCCGGAAAATTTACGGCGCATGGCTTCTTTTGAGCCGGAAACGTAAGCCGCCATAGCTCAGTAGAGGCAATTTTTTCACTAAGTGTGGTGAAAACAAGTTTCACAGATCGCAGTAATTATTTTGGATCAAACGGATGGCTAAAAGGAAAAGTTTCTAGACCTAGCACAGACATAGAAAAAGTTCGAAGATTTGAACGGAGCCTTTATGCAGTGAAAGGGGATCTATGTACATTGGGAATGGGAGTGAAACAGCTACCGCAGCAGTTTTGTACAGTCTAAAGATCAAGAAAAGGTGGTAATAATGAAATCTACCAAGAGCTCGCGATGAACGGCGACGAACATGGGAAGAACATCAAGAACCCTAATGCGGATCTATTCTATGGAGTAACAAGGGCTTACGGGTGCTGGAAGAGTTGCGGAGGTCGCCGCCGTTTATCTGGTCACGACAGGTTGATGCAGCGGCCTGAGTTGGTGAAGACAAGAAGACCCGCGGCGGCGGCGGCGGCGGTGGAGCTCGAGCAGGAGCACAGTGGCGAGAGGAAGAAGAAGATGGAGGCGACGAGTGACTGGAGGCTCATCGGGCCGGGCTATTTATAAGGCGAGGCTCATAAGTGGGCGCGAGAAACGAGGAGGTCAAGGCGTGATTATCTCACCACAAAAACGCCTCGATTTTCGGGATGGCCTTTAAGGATAAGATCCGTTGAGGATATGGTGGAATAAAAAATGGACTTAATGGAAGATGACGTCATGGCGGGTTACCAGGAATCCAGAAGATGACGTCACGGCGGGTTATAGCCTTCACACGACCGTAAGCCGGAAGATTTTTTCTCTCAAAAGAATTGAAGATTGACATGAACCGGTCCAAATCAATCTGGGGCCTAATGTTGAGGATATAACCCTTAGAGTCACCCGCCAGGAGGGGCCGGGTTACTCATAATGGTCATCACGCGAAGCCCAGTACCGAGCTTGAAGACGGCGGGTCAATGATGGGCCTAAGACCCGGAGATATCTTAAGGCCCGTAGTGATAACCGCCATTATGGTAGAACTTGTAGTGTAAGGCAAGAATAGTTGAGAGTCCGAGCCGGACACTCTTATGAGCCGGCCGGGACTCTGAGAGCCGCTGGGCGTCAACCTCTCTGTATAAAGGACGACCCGGCGGCGGTTTAGGGACAAGTAAGATCTCGTCGAGAGCCAGGCATAGCAATCAAGCTCCCTGGTCATCGAAACCATAAGCAATACCACCTCAACTGGACGTAGGCTTTTACCTTCACCGTAAGGGGCTGAACCAGTATAACCCTCGTGTTCCTTGTCCCGTTTAACCCCTTCAAGCTTCTAGCTGTGATGGCTCCACGACTAAGTCCTAGCTTGAGGACATCTGCTGTGACAATTCCACGACACCAGCTATACTTTTTTTGAGGAATACCCAGGCAAGGTCAAATTGTTATTCTCCGCCCCGCTAGGCTGCAAATCTTTCCTAGGAGGGATGCATTAGGCTTAATAGGAAAATGGGCTTTAAGAAATATTAAATGGGATGTAATTATAAAAACTGGGCAGTAACTATAAAAAAATGCACCAAACACGTAATTAGTTTATAATATATTATTTTTGGATTTTGAAAATTTTAATTTATTTAATTGTTGCGCGCGCAATGTTTCATTAGATTTTTACGTAATACAAATTTATAGTGAAATTGTATTTAATCTGACTAGAAATTTTGGGATAAAAATATTTCGAATCCCATCAAAATGTGGGAAATTTTATTGAATTCTGTTTTGAACGGTTGGTTGAAATTATTAATCGTTGTCCTAGCTAGAAAATGGGTTGTACTTTTAACAAACTATAAATGGGTTGTAGTAAATTCCATTAGAATTCAAAAATGGGATGTACATTCTTACAAATCACAAATGGGCTATAAGTTCTCTGCCACACACTTGTGGGCCAACTAAGTTGATGCGTCCCCTAAAAAAAAGTAAGTTGACGCGTATGCAAGGCTTTGTCAACTTATAGTCAATGCACGGTTCTACCAGCAGTGGCCGTTGAATGTCCATCCAACGGATGTCATGCTTCTTCTTCAATCTCGGATATTCTAGCTTCAGCCGCCCAAAAAATAATTCCTCCCCCTGACATCTGGGGCGCAACATTTCGGAGGCTAACCTGTAGGCCTACTAAGTTGACGCGTATCATGGGCTTTGTCAACTTAGTCAATATAAACGATTCTAGCTGCAGTGACCGTACGATGTCCATCCAACGGCCGTCGTGCTTCTTCAACCTCTGGTCTTCTTGCTCCAGCCGCCCAAAGCAGCGCCGGTCGTGCCGCCTACTCCTGCCTCCCGTGGCCGGCTATGCTGCCGCAGAGGCCTCACCGCCCCCTACTACTCCCACCGCTGGCCAGGCCATCCCTCTACTCACCCACACCCCCCTGTTATTCTGCGGTGAGGGCAGCCTCACACCACAGCCGAACCACTGAACCCTCGTACTCCCCTCCGCGTGAGCATCCACTGCCGCGTCTTCCCCGGCTCCGCGTCCTCCCCTTCCTATAGGCCTCGCCGTCGTCCACCGCCCTGGTGCTCTCGGCGCGGTGTGGTCCACGAACGACATCCATCGGACGTGGAAAGTTACGTGGACAGGCTGACAGTTGGGTCCAGAGCCGCAAACAAGGAAATGCCTCCTTATTACGCGCAAAATAATGATTCCTCCACCTGACATCTGGGACCCATCGGAAGGGCCTCTGTATTTCACACAAAAAACGTTCCCCCCGCTGATAGGTCAGACCCACCAGCTATATCTTTGCACGCAAGGAAGTGCCTCCTTATTACGCACAAAAAAATGAATACCCCCTTGCTAGCTGGGACCCAGCATAGTGGGAGGCTGACTTGTGGGCCTACTAAGTTAACAGGGACGGAGGGCTTTGTCAACTTAGTTAATATGAACGATTCTAGCTCAAGTGACCGTATGATGTCCATCCAACGGCCGTAGTGCTTCTTCAACCTCTGGTTTTCTTGCTCCAGCCGCCCAAACCAGCGTCGGTCGTGCCACGTGCTCCTGCTTCCCGTGGCCAGCTGTGATGCCGCGGAGGCCTCACCGCCCCCTACTACTTCCACCGCTGGCCAGGCCCTGTGCCGATGGCAGGCTCACACCGAAGCCGAACCAGTGAACCCTCGTACTCCTCTCCGCGTGGGCTTCCACTGCCGCGTCTTCCCCGGCTCTGCGTCGTCCCCTTCCTAGGCCTCGCCATCGTCCACCTCCCTGGTGCTCTCGCCACAGCGTGGTCAACGTGGTCAAGGAACGACTTCCATCGAAAGAGTACTGTACGTGGAGAGGCTGACAGCTGGGTCCTCGGCCGCAGCAAGGAAGTGCCTCCTTATTACGTGGAAAATAATGATTCCTCCACCTGACAGCAGGGACCCACCGGACGGGCCACCGTATTTCACGAAAAAAAGTTTCCTCCATGACTGCTGGGACCCACCAGCTACATCTTCGCACGCAAGGAAGTGCCTGACAGTCGGGACCCACCCGGTTGAAGCGTACGTAGCGTTGTCATTCTGGTCACGAACGTGTACGTACATACTATCGGTCTGTCTGCAGGCTGCAGGGATTAACCGTGGCCGTGTAAGGAAGGGCATGTGCGTAGTAGAGACTTGCACATAGCACGTACACGTATACAGTGGCCAGGGTGCAAGAAAGTAAATACGGCCACGTACGTACATACGGGCGGGGTCTCGAACGCCTACTCGCACATACATACGGCCAGAGCTTGTGTAGATGGTTGTGGCTGGGTCGGAACGGAGAAATTGCGTCATCGTCGTGTTCATGGGGAGGCAATGGGATGTGTCGTGTTCATCGGGAGGCAATGGAACGCATGCTATTCATCGGGAGCCAAGCAGCTTGGACGGAACAACCGATGGAAACGAGGCCTGGCGTACCGCAGAATGGAGGAAACGGCCTTGTGTTCGACCGCCCACGGTCGAAATGGGATGCTGTTCATCGGGAGGGGTCTGGCGTACCGCAAAACGGTCGAAACGGGGTCCTATTGATCGGGAGGGGTGTGGCATGCCGCAAAACGGAGGAAACTGACTTGTGTTGGAGCACTAGGTCGAAACGGGGGTCCTGTTCATCGGGAGGGGTCTGGCGTACCGCAAAACGGGACTCCACGGGATATTGTTCATCTCCACCGTCGACTGCCTCCACGGGCTACTGTTCATCCACCGTCGACTGCCTCCACGGGCTAATGTTCATCCACCGTCGACCTCCTTCAGCCTCCACCAGCGACTGTTCATCCACGGGCTCCTGTTCGTCCAGCCTCCACCGGCTACTATTCAACCAGCCCTCTCCATGGGGTCCTGTTCAACCACCCTCCACGGGCTACTGTTCATCTAGCCCTCCACTGGCTACTTTGGAACTAGCCCTCCACCGGTTACTGTTCAACCAACCCTCCACGGGGTCCTGTTAATCCAGCCCTCCACGGGGTCCTGTTCATCCACCGGCTCGATCGCTCGGGGTACTGTTCATCCAGCGGCAACGGCCTCTACTACCACGGGTTCCTGTTCATCCAACCCCCACCGGGAACTGTTCATCCAAACCCCCCCAACAACGCTCACTGTTCATCCAGAGGGAGCATCGATCAGCTTCAGTTAGCAGCAGTAGCGCAGGAATCACTCGGGTTCAGTTAACAGCAAGGGATCGATCGATCGCTCGGGTTCAGTAACACGCACTACTACAAAAACAGCTATAGCCGATATGGACACTAATGGCGCACTGTACATGTGGTGCGCCATTACCAAATACTACTGGCGCACCATGTGTTGGTGCGCCATTAGTGTGCAAATACTAATGGCGCACCACATCCACGGTGCGCCATTAGTAAATTTTTTTAATTTTTTCAAAACTACTAATGGCGAACTAGTAATGGCGCACCATCCCACGGTGCGCCATTAGTAACTATGTTTCAAAAAAAAATCAATTTTTTTTATTTTTATTTTTGAAACTACTAATGGCGCACCGTGGGATGGTGCGCCATTACTAGTTGTGGTGCGCCATTACTAGTGCGCCATTAATAGTCTAGTAATGGCGCACCATCCCACGGTGCGCCATTAGTAACTTGGCCACCACTTCCACCGAATGCACCCCCCCTGGACCGCCTTTTCAGTTTAAAAAAATTAAAAAATAATGATGGAAATGTCAAAAAAATAAAAGAAAATAAGTTTCCCATGTGATATGTTAGTTGTTGTGAAAATTTATAAATATGAATTTCGACTTTATTTGCCAAATCTCTCGAAATTTGTAAAATGGGTATAACTTTTGCATACGAACTCGGATGAAAAAGTTTTTTATATGAAAAATCATCTACTCGAAAAGTTACATCCGAATTTAACCGGGGAACCCCGTTAAACATTTTCAAAATCCTCAAAAACCTAACAGAAAAAAAGATACGGGGCTTTTAAGATCTGGAGAGGCAAAAAATTCAAAAAAAATTCAAACTTACTAATGGCGCACCTGCCCATGGTGCGCCATTACTATCTTCCCGCCTTCAAAATTCAAAATAAGTCAAAAAAATAAAAATAAAATTACTAATGGCGCACCTGCCCGTGGTGCGCCATTAGTATCTTCCCGCCTTCAAAATTCAAAATAAATAAAAAAATTAAAAAAAGTTAGTAATGGCGCACTTGCCCATGGTGCGCCATTACTATGCCGTATATATGGGTGGGCGTGGTCCTCTCCTCCTTACCTCTTCATTCTTCTCCTCCACTCCACCTCTCCTCCACTCCATCTCCTCCTCTCCTCCACTCCATCTTCCCTTCTCTCCTCCACCATACTACCCTCCTCCTCTCCGGCGACCTCCTCCTCCTCCTCTCCGGCGACCTCCTCCTCCTCTCCGGCGACCTCCTCCTCCTCCTCTCCGGCGACCTCCTCCTCCTCTCTGGCGACCTCCTCCTCCTCTCCGGCGACCTCCTCCTCCCTCCTCTCCTCCCCTCCCCTCCCTCACGGTTTCTCCTCCCTCCTCTCCTCCCCTCCCCTCCCCTCACGGTTTCTCCTCCCTCGTCTCCTCCCCTCCCCTCCCCTCACGGTTTCTCATCCCTCCTCTCCGGTGAGCTCCTCCTCCCTCCTCTCCTCCCATCCCCTCATGGTTTCTCCTTCCTCCTCTCCGATGCTCCGGTGAACTCCTCTCCGGTGACCTCCTCCTCCTCTCCGGTGATGTAGGCGAGCGCCTCTCCGGTGACCTCCTCCTCCTCCTCTCCGGCGAACTCCTCTCCGGCAAAAGAACACGGCAAATGAACGTACAAGATCCAAAAACAGGAACAAATTTTGAAGTAATATCGTGCAAAAAAATGAGCAAAAAAACGAGCAAAAAATGGGCAAAAAAATCGCGATCCAGATCCAAATTCAAAATTCAAAAATAGCAATGGCGCACGGGTGGGGGTTAGACGGTGCGCCACTACTATTTTCCCGCCTTCAAAATTCAAAAATACTAATGGCGCACCGTGGCCTATACTAATGGCGCACCAGTGGCCTATACTAATGGCGCACCGTGGCCTATACTAATGGCGCACCAGTGGTGCGCCATTAGTATACCAGATACTAATGGCGCACCACTGGTGCGCCATTAGTAAAAAAATACTAGTGGCGCACCAGTAGTGCGCCATTAGTAGGCAAAACTGGTGCGCCACTAGTAGGCCTTTTCCTAGTAGTGACGTAGCCTGCAGTGCAATCGCTCGGGTTCAGTTAGAGCCCAACGCCTCGCTCGGTTTCAGTTAGAGCGCAACGCCTCGCACACACGCGCGTACGTACGAGAGAAACACGCATCGCTCGGCCCCCGAGCACCCACCATAACCGGGAACTCCCCCGATATTTTGCTCGCCCTCGCTTCTACCATGGTTTTCTCCGTCATGGACGGCACAAAGAATGTCATGCAGCTGCATCTCCGGCCGCCCAGGACGAAAAGCCCATTTTCTGTCATGATTTTTTGTCATAGAAGTAGGATCCACTACATCTATGATGATACCGGGTTTTGTCACAATTATCGTCATAGAAGTGTCATAAGCATGACAGAAAAAAAATTGTTCGGCCCAAAATGTCACGGATGTGTCTTTTTTTTGTAGTGATGGGCCTTGCCTGGCAATCAATTTTGTATAAGCATAACCTCGGAGGCTTGTAACCCTTTGTACAAAGCCAGGCACAGACCCTGTGCATATCTGAATAAAACAAAGTATTTTACAAAATTGCATACATGTTTATCTATATGCTATAGCATGATTTTCAAGTAGTTACACTTGTTTAGATAAGATGATTAACATGCCGCAAGGGCCCCATGTTGTTTTTACTCTTCCTTCTTTTTCTATAGAAGACAAAAGGGTTCCTCGCGAGAAACTTGGGGGAAGGATGGAAGCATGCTCACTCACTTGGAACTGTGGTGGCCTCTCCCTTATCGAAGCAATAAGAAGTACAACAAAAAAAGATAAGTCAAAAGTTTGTTTCATTTGAAATTTCCCGTCATTCTATATTACATCTGCGTATGAGAAAGTTGCATTCGAGGACACCTTGCCGCGCTTTTCAATCGCGCTCTTATCCTTGCCTCGAGTCTACTCGGCAGGATTAGTTGCAGCAGCGTTTAAAGCAGAAAAGAGGCCAACCGCCACCCGCGCTCCTAAAACTTGCCTCGAGTCTGCTCGACAAAGGTTAGTAGTAGCTGTATCTGGGACAGGCAAGAAGCTTGCTAGATGTCCTACTTGCAAAAGACTGCTGAGGGCTAGTCCTTCTAAAGGTCTAAGGTTAGTACACATCTCCGGCAAGTTTCTTTCCAAAATTGTCTAGGACAACAAGTTCAAATCATACAAGTGTGAATATAGATGGCAAATATTTAAATTTGATTCAAAAACGACAACAACCTACATATTTTTTGTTCGAAAAAGGAAAATGCTCCATAATGCCTTTCTTGGCTGCTCCTCCTAGGGTTTACATCGAGTGCAAGGAGGGAAAAAGGAGCACCTGGGCGATGCCCTGGTCACCCCCGCCAGGACCAAAGGGACGCCGCCCGACATGGTCGGGGAGAGTGAGGGAGTCCTGGATTAAGGGGTCCTTAGGCGTCCGGCCTGTTAGCCATGGGCCGGACTGATGGGTTGTGAAGATGCGAAGACCGAAGACCGCACCCGTGTCCGGATGGGACTCTCCTTGGCGTGGAAGGCAAGCTTGGTGACCGGATATGTAGATTCCTTTCTTTGTAACCGACCTTGTGTAACCCTAGATCCTCCCGGTGTCTATATAAACCGGAGGACTTAGTCCGGAAAGGAGAGAGACTCATTACCATAGTCATACAGGCTAGGTTTCTAGGGTTTAGCTATTACGATCTCGTGGTAGATCAACTCTTGTAATACTCATATTCATCAAGATCAATCCAGCAGGAAGTAGGGTATTACCTCCATAGAGAGGGCCCGAACCTGGGTAAACATCGTGTCCCCTGTCTCCTGTTACCATCGACCTTAAACGCACAGTTCGGGACCCCCTACCCGAGATCCGCCGGTTTTGACACCGACATTGGTGCTTTCATTGACAGTTCCATTGTGCCATCGACGATAGGGTCGATGACTCGCCTTGTCCTTAAAGACGATATCACCGCCGGAGCAGAATTGGCCCCAGGCCAAACCCTCCGGCTGGGCGGCTTTACCATGAACACCCGTTCGGCCGTTAAGCCAACGATGACTTCTCGGGTCATCGAAAATCCCCTTCGTATCAACCCCAAACACTCCAAGCAGATGGATCCGGCGGAGTTTTCGTCTTTAAACGAGCTCCTTGATCGCATCGCCGCCCTGGGAATCACCACAGATTACGATCGGATCGGGCTTAAACCCGACCAAAGAGAAATCAAATCTCCACCAATCACCCACCAGATAGCGGTAGTCGAGGAGCAAGACGGCAACTCTTCCCCTACACTGAAGACGGACTATGTTCGGGTCTCCGACCCTGCAAAGCCGGATACCCACCAGCGAAAGGATGTGATCAACCTTCCGAACATAGAATCGGACGGCGGGCATAAGCAATCCGAAGACACTCCGGAGTCCGGACTGTTAAGTCTGGAAAATCTTCAGACTCCGGATCATCGGTCGGGTCAGGGTCCGGGTTTAATTCCACCCACCCACCCAAACGTAAGCGCTCTTATGAGCATACAACAGCAGTCTCAGGAAACGGTCCACCACTTCTGGGCCAGATTCCTCCTTGTCAAGGACAAGGTTAAAGATTGCTGCGATGAGGACGCGATATCTATGTTCTGCAACAATTGCATGGACAAATGAATCCTCAACGTCATTAATCGCCGCCGCATACTACACTTCGCTGACTTGGCAACTATCATACAGAAGTACAGCGCAATGGAAAGCGCCTGGATGGATCAGGCAGCTTGGTGGGAGCCATCGCTCCCAACTCAACCACTGGTCCAGGCAAAAAGGGCGCATCCTCGTGACGCGCCCAGTCCAATAGCCAAGAAATACAAACCCATTACGCGGCACAGAACCGTTCTGGAGGGATGGCTCGACGGCCCATGCAAAATACACACAGCACCAGACACCATACCAACCCACAGCCTTAGAGCATGTTGGATACTCCGGTAGGTAGCCAAAAGCGGCGAGGACATTCTGACCAAAAACACCCCAGAGCAACACCCTCCAGAAGACGACGACCCCAGAGTACTGACGGTCTTTGAGACATTCGCTTCAAACAATAAGCGCAAAAGGGCACTTCGCGGCCTTGCCGAAGTCTGCCAAAATCGCCATAGTAAACCCTTGGAACGACATGGCTGTAACCTTTAATGCCGGAGACGAACCAAAACACAGGATAGTCCGAGCACCAGCCGCTCTAGTCCTCAGTCCCATCATGGATGGCTTTCAACTCACCAAGGTCCTCATGGACGGTGGTAGCGGATTAATCCTCATCTACGAGGATACACTCCACAAAATGGAAATAGACAGGAGCCGCATCAATCAAAGCAGTACGACCTTCCAAGGAATCATTCCCAGTCGGGAGGCGCGGTGTACGGGAAAAATCACACTTGACGTGGTATTCGGCACGCCGGAGAATTATCGGTCTGAAGAGATCACCTTCCAAGTGGCTCCTTTCAGCAGCGGATACCACGCCGTGTTGGGGCAAGATGCTTTTACACGCTTCCAAGCCATACCTCATTACGGATATATGAAGCTCAAAATGCCCCGACCAAATGGCATAATCACTCTTGTAAGGATCCGGACATAGCACTCTGCGCCGAAAACAAAACTGCATCCCTGGCCCTTGAGGCATTATCTGAAGCCCTCGTGGCCGAAGAATTAACCGCACTGCGCTCCACGGTGGATAGGGACGATGTGATCTTAGACAAACGACCCAAATCCACCTCCTTCAAACCGGCAGAAGAAATAGTCAAATTCCAGCTCCACCCAATGGACCCTAAGAAGACAACATCTATTGGAGCACAACTTGATCCAACGGTCGACGCCACACTAAGGGATTTCCTTTGCGAAAACTGGGATATATTCGCCTGGCACCCTTCTGACATGCCTGGAATCCCACGTGTGCTGGCCGAACATAGCCTTAACATCCTAAAGGGATACAAACTAGTCAAACAAGCATTGCGGCGCTTTTCCGAGCCCAAACGCCAAGCTATGGAGGAGGAGCTGGCCAAGCTAATTGAGGCCGGATTCATAAGAGAAATAAAACATCCTGACTGGCTGGCAAACCTGGTGATGGTACCAAAGAAGGACAAATCCTGGCGGTTATGCGTCGATTTCAAAGACCTCAATAAGGCTTGCCCTAAGGATCCCTTCCCCCTCCCCCGCATTGATCAAATCATTGATTCTACCACAGGACACGACTCACTGTGCTTCCTCGATGCATATTCCGGATACCATCAAATCAAAATGAAGGAGTCCGATCAAGCTGCAACAGCATTCATTACCCCATATGGGCTATTCTGCTTCAACACCATGCCCTTCGGGCTCAAGAACGCCGGCGCCACATATCAACGCATGATTCAAACATGCCTGGAGAAACAGATCGGCAAGACAATTGAAGCTTATGTGGACGACGTCGTCATCAAGACTAGGCACGTCGAAACACTAATAGACGATTTACGTCTCACGTTTGATAACCTCTGCGCGTATGACATTAAGCTCAATCCGGAAAAGTGCATCTTCACCGTCCCCGCTGGAAAACTGCTGGGCTTCATCGTTTCTAACAGAGGAATTGAAGCAAATCCAGCCAAAATCCGAGCTCTATCACAATTGGCCACCCCAACAGACCTCAAACAAGTCCAAAAGCTCGCGGGTTGCATCGCAGCTCTGAGCCGCTTTATCTCCAGATTGGGAGAAAAGGCACTGCCACTCTATCGCCTTCTATGCTACGGATGCGGCAATAGCCGGACTAGAGGAAATAAAAACCCTTCTCGCGAGCAATCCAATCCTGGCCGCGCCAAACGTCGGTGAACCGATGTTATTATACATATCGGCAACACATCAGGTGGTGAGCGCCGTGCTCGTCGTTGAACGAGAACAAGACGGACACAAATTCCCGCTTCAAAAGCCAGTATACTATGTATCTACTGTCCTTACACCATGCAAATCCCGGTACCCCCATTATCAAAAGATAGCATACGCGGTCCTCATGGCATCCTGAAAGCTCCGCCACTACTTCCAGGAGTGTTCGATCACGGTGGCTTCCGAAGTACCACTCAATGACATTATAAACAACTGTGATGCCACGGGCCGGATTGCGAAATGGGCCATCGAGTTCCTCCCATTTGATATTACATACAAACTACGTCGAGCTATTAAATCCCAAGTACTGGGTGACTTTGTCGCCGAATGGACAGAGGCCGAACTCCCTAAAGAGTACGGCGCATACTCCAATTGGGTTATGTATTTCGATGGCTCCAAAATGCTGGCCGGGCTAGGGGAGGGCGTAGTTTTAACGTCACCTACTGGAGACATCATTCAGTACGTACTCCAAATACTATAAACAGACTCCAACAATGCAGCCGAATACGAGGCCTTATTGCATGGTCTCCGGATGGCTGTCTCCATGGGCATACAGGGCCTAGAAGTGCGCGGGGATCCAAACCTGCAATATCTCAAATAAATGGAGACTTTGACGCCAAAGATCTGAACATGGCAGCTTATCGTAATGTCGTCATAAAAATGTCAGCCCGGTTCGAGGGGCTCGATTTCCATCATGTGGCTCGAGAAAGTAATCAAGCGGCGGACGTTCTTGCTCGCATCAGCGCTAAGCGTGACCCCGTCCCACCTAATATCTTTCTGGAAAGGCTTTTCAAGCCATCCGTGGTGTGGCAGGGGGAAAACAGCAACACTAGTCCGGATCCGAACATAACCCCAGATTCCGAAAACACTGACATCATCGGAGGCCCAGCCACAGAAATAACACCATCGGCACATCTCACCATGGCAGTCATTGCTCCATGGATCGAACCCTTCCTGGCGTTAGGAAGGAACTTCCTGAGGACCAGAATGAGGACCGCCACATTTTCCGGCGTTCGAAGGCCTACAAGGTTCACGACGGAGAGCTCTATAAGAAAAGTGTTACCGGAGTCCTTCAAAGATGTATCTCCGAGGAGGAGGGGCGGCAGCTCCTGACTGAGATTCATGCTGGTCTCGGCGGGCACCACGCCACAGGTCGGGCCCTTGTTAGCAAGGCCTTCCGTACAGGGTTTTATTGGCCAACGGCCCGACGAATGCACAGGACCTTGTCCAACGTTGCGTCGGATGCCAACTCTTCGCCAACCAAAGCCATATGCCCCCACCGCCCTGCAAACAATCCCCATCACTTGGCCTTTTGCGGTCTAGGGACTGGATATGGTTGGACCCCTTAAAGGAGGAAGCCATAAGAAAAAATATTTGCTAGTCATGGTGGATAAATTCACCAAGTGGATAGAGGCCAAACCAGTTAAAACAGCCGAGTCCAGACCAGTAATAGACTTTATATCCGGTGTCGTACACCGTTATGGTGTTCCGCACAGCATCATCACTGATAACGGCTCCAGTTTCACAGCCGACGAAGTAAAAACCTGGTGCGCTAATCTGGGCATTAAGCTCGATTACGCCCCTGTCTATCATCCACAGACAAACGGCCAGGTTGAACGAGCCAATGGTCTTATTATGAGCGGCATTAAACCCAGACTAGTGCGGTCTTTGAAGGAATCAGACAAGCACTGGGTTGAGGAGCTCGACTCCGTACTCTGGGGGCTGCGGACCACGCCCAATCGCACTACCGGATACACACCCTTTTTCATGGTGTACGGCGCAGAGGCAGTATTACCCTGCGACATTATTCATGACTCACCTCAAGTGTGCATGTACAAAGAGAGAGAGAGGCCGAGCTTGATCGACAGGACAGCCTAGATGCCCTGGAGGTGGAGCGCGACGTCGCAAAAGCCCATTCTGCATTTTATCAACAACGGGCTCGCAGGTATCAAAGCAGAGAAGTGCGGGCCAAAACTTACAACGTTGGCGAACTCGTTCTACGCCTGCCGGAGAAGAAAAATGACAAACTCAAGCCCAAGTGGGAGGGTCCCTTCATCATCGACGAAGTTCTCAACGGAGGAGCGTACCGCTTGCGTGATGCGTCGGACAATCGACTAGAGCTGAATCCCCGGAATGCAGCCAGACTCCGAAGATTCTATGCCTAGCGACAAACTCTATGTTCGTCTCCTTCCTCTTATTGTCTTTATTATCATTTCTCTCTTTTCGTTTTTATCTTTAGCCTTAAAGGCTTTCGTGTGGTTAGACCATGCACCCCCGATGTATACATCTTCAAGTATGCACGTCTATCATACCTGGGGGCTTCTTGGACAGAAGCTTGCTATTTCCATTTTCTGAGCATAAAGCTCATAACATATGCGTTTTCTCCCATATGTTCCTTTTCTTTGCCATTATATGCATCGATATGACTTAAGTTTTGGCCAAGCTGGGTTGCCTGGCTCCTGTGCATATGCCCTACGTTCCTGTTAGTTCAGCTAGGGCATAAAGGGCTCTGCGATTGTTACTGTCGGGTCATCCGGATGTGTACCTGAGACTGGGTGAAGCCGAAAGCTAGCGTTCTTAAGGGAATATTCGGTCGGTGAATTAAAGATGTTTTTGCACTCGCTCCATTATGAACCCCCAGAAGTTATACGTATTGTGAGTTTTTCCATCACAGTCTGGACATGCACGTAGATGCATGCACACCCAGGGAAAGGAACCCTTAACGG